>NW_009231979.1:0-356 GCF_000690835.1 Fulmarus glacialis
CGGGGGGGAACAAGGAAGCCCTTTCCCAAAGGCCCACCATCACCGGTGACAGGGCCGTCTCCTCCCTGTGGGACACGTGGGGAGCGGGGACCGGCACGCTTGCCCCTGCCCGGGGAGCAGAGCCCTGGCCCCGAGCAGCACCGGCGCAGGGCGGATTATCGCCAGCTCCGTCCGGAGCGGGGATGACCGACTGGAAGGGTCAGGGAGCGAGTCAAGAGCCGAACCAGGAGCTGCGCCCCGACCCCCCAGTCCAGCTGCCCTGGCAGTCTCAGAAACCAGCAAGCGGCCGCGCAGGCAGCGCAGGCAGGTGTGCTGTCAGGGACGTGCCCAGAGGAGAGCGGGGGGTTCCCCCCATC
>NW_009231979.1:644-1022 GCF_000690835.1 Fulmarus glacialis
CACCCCTGAAAGCAGCCAGGGGGGCCGAGACTCAGGGGGCACGGAGCTCTCGGGGGCACGGGGCTCTCCGGGGGACGCCAGTGGCGATGCCCAGACTGGGGGAAGCCAGCCCGGCTCCTGAGCTGAGGGGTGCTGGGGAGACAGTCCACCTGGGAGCAAAGAAAATCAGCCGGGTGAAGGCACTGGCCAGGCACCCAGGGCAGGAAGGACACATCCGCTGTCCCCTATCTCATTAATTATCCCAGGTCTCGTTGGGACAAACGGCCTCATGCAGTCCCTGGACGCTGAGCCGGCTGCGCGGGCACCCAGGTGTCAGGCTGGGGGAGGCACTCGGCAGCTAAGCTGCTCTCGCCGAGGAGAAGTCCCTGACCCCCGGCT
>NW_009231980.1:0-200 GCF_000690835.1 Fulmarus glacialis
GAGGAGGCTGAGGGGAGACCTTATCACTTCCTACAACTGAAAGGAGGTTGTAGTGAGATGGGTGTTGGTCTCTTCTCCCAAGTAACAAGCGATAGGACAAGAGGAAATGGCCTCAGGTTGCACCAGGGGAGGTTTAGATGGAATATTAGGAAAAATTTCTTCACTGAAAGGGTTGTAAAGAGTTGGACCAGGCTGGGCAG
>NW_009231980.1:231-24199 GCF_000690835.1 Fulmarus glacialis
AGGGAGGTGGTTGAGTCACCATCCCTGGAAGTATTTAAAAGGCGTGTAGATGTGGTGCTTAGGGACATGGTTTAGTGGTGGACTTGGCAGTGTTAGGTTTACGGTTGGACTCGATGATCTTAGAGGGCTTTTCCAAACTTAATGATTCTGTGAGTTCCAGTTGCCTGCAGTTCTGGACAGCTATGTCATACAACCTCTTCTGTAAACTGATTATGTGTGAAAATTAGATTTTTGTCCCCTTTATTCTTAGGGGAAAGCTGTTTCCACAGTGAGACTGTAGAACTTTTCTCTGACTTCCAGTTAAGTGTATTCTTGCCAGTTTATGCATTTTGCTGGTGGCAGTGTTATTTTTCAGCTTAATAGTTTTCTGCAGTGTGTTTACCTACTCTTTACAAATAACAATTGTGTATCTTAACAGTCTTTAGTTTGACAGGCCAGCTAGCCGTTGTTTCCTAGATTCCTCAGCAGATGAACTCTTTGTCCTCTGGATTTTCCTTATTGTCATTCTTTGAGCCTGTTTGTTTGCTTTTCATCGTTGCAGGTGACCAAAACAGTATATATGACTCCAAGTAAAGCTTCAGTCATATTTGTATGCAGGTATCAGTAATTTTTCTGTGCAATGACATGTTTGGTTCACAGCCATCTCACAACAGATTATGGTGAAATGGCCATTTTCCTTTGTTGTTGCTTCCAAATAATGATAGTCTGGTTTATTCTTGTGTGTGCCAGATGGCGTGCTTTGATAGGCTGTACTAAGTAGGGTGAAATTTATTAGAACAGTCACCTACTACTTCTTGTCTGATGCTCTCATAAACCTCACTGTTGACAAATCTATTGATTTATGCATTGTTGGATTATGCTAGTACTTGTGAATGTCAGATTAACCTGTAGTCCAGTTCAAGTGACCTCCGTTAGTGTTATTGCTCTAGTCTGTTATATACCAATTCAGGAAACTCCTTCAAGCATTTATTTTCACAACTTTCAGAACTTCTAATTTCTGTCACCACCAATTTAACTAACAGTTTTTCTAGGTACATCAAGTATTTTATTGGAATCTCAGTAGGCTCTCTCTTTGACATTCTCTTGCTTAAAATATACATCACCATGTCACCATCCCTGGAGTTATTTAAAAGACGTGTAGATGAGATGCTTAGGGACATGGTTTAGTAGGCATGGTGGTGTTGAGTTGATGGTTGGACTTGATGATCTTAGAGGTCTTTTCCAACCTTAATGATTCTATGATTCTATTCTATGATTCTACATTCCTCCAGCTTCGGGGGCTGTCTGGCTGATCTGCCATTATCTGCTTTTGATGGAGAAGGCACTAAGGGTTGAATAACTGACACTTATTAGCTGGTCCACATGTATATTTGTAAACACAGTCACACACCCCTGACCAAAAAAAATGTGCAGGTAGATTACCTGATCCTTAACAGCCGTACCCGCTATGGGCGGTAAAACTGATGTTTTTGTCAGGGCAGACACTTGTGGGGACATTTCACACCCATATAGGTGTCTGTGTCTAGACCCTGTTACAGTCAGTGGAGAGCTAGTCAAAACAGACAGTGCAGTCTAGATAGCAAAAATTGGAAATGTGAATCTTCCATTATTACATAATTCTTAAAGTAGAACTGGGCAAAATAGAGACTATTTCATTGCTAGTAGAATTTCTAAAATAAATTCAAGTGATTAAATGGTTTATTACAGGCTTGCAGCTCCTTCAGTTTGAGAGTTGAGCTCTATTCTTCATGTATGCCACCATGAATAATACAAGCAAACTAAGCCATCCTCAGTTAATTTCTGCACCTCATTGCTTTTTGGGGAATTTTGTAAAGTTAATGGACAGCAACTAATTCTTAATATTGAGAAGAAACAACTGTTTCTCTTGGCTTGATTGTTTTATGTTTCTTGCCTCTGACTTGTCTGTGTTTTATATGCAGGCTCTGTAGTCTCTTAATCAGAGCTTAAAATAACAAATACTTTGTCACTAAGGTATTCAGATATGTATCAGAATTTATTAACTGAAGTAGTACTTATTTTCTGTTGCCACTTTTTGATAATTTTTAGGGTTTTTGTGAGTCTTTAAGTGTTGGAATTTTAAATGTAACTAATATACACAAAAGTACAATGTGCTTTCTAAAAGTAGCTGTCTACATTGCATGCCATTATATCAAAAAGTCCAGTCCTCTGCTGTCTTGCTAAGTTTGTGCAAAATTTCTCTTAGTTTCACAATGTAGAGGATTCAGTCCACGGCAATAGGTAAAAAACACAGAGTAAGCTTTCCACAGGGTAGCAGAAGTGTATTTGGTGTACTACTTAGGATGAATTGAAGGAGGTCAGGAAAGAATCTTTCTATTCTTCTCTGGTGGTCATCATTAAAAGTATTTTTGGTTTTTTGTTTGTTTGTTTTTTCTTCCCCTTCAAATTTGTATTTCTTAAAAGGAGAGAGTCTTTTCTGGAAATTGCAAGTCAGTCACAAGGGGACTTTGGGAATACATTGCGTTATTCATACAGGATCAAATCTCCCTGCTGCGTCAGATGAGTGGTTTGCCTAGCCCAATCTGCTGCCCCCAACAACAGTAGTAGGGCAGGCTCTTCAGGGAGAATGCAAGAGCCTGGCTACTTTTTGAAGTTCATTCCCTTTACGCTTTTGCAGCACTCAAGATCATTGGATAAGTAATACTAGAGGGTGCATTCCAGCATCTTTTCAGAAAAGTCTGACTTTGGGAGACTCAGCAAATTAAGAATGTAACCTCAATAAGAAGTTACGACTTGCTTCAGTTTCCACATGTTGCCAGCTAGATGTGAAAGGAGGAGGACCTCAGCTGTCAGAGAAATAAAGGCTTTAAGGGGGTGGTAGAGGATAAAAAATGACTTGTCCACTGTGTCATAAAGACATGCTTGCAAAAACATGGTTTGGGAAAAAGAAAGCAGAGTATTTTTCTTGAAATGGGTCTGTAACACTTCATCAAAGGTCTATAAGGTGAATATGGGACTAAGTGGTAGGTATATGAATCAACTATGAAAGATAAGCAAAGGTTGACTTTTGTGGCCAAAACAGGTTATTATACAACAGTTCTTACAGCCTGAACAGCTTCTGCTTCACAGAGTAGCCTGTGAATGGACTTCTGTAAATTTTTAATCTGCAATTATCTGCAGAAATCTGAGAACTGTGAATAGGTTATTTTTAGTTTTGTTAGGGTATGTAGCTGTTGTTTCTTAGCTGAATGATGAAAAGGGGATATCGCTCATCTTGCTATGCTGAAGTGTTATGCTGCCCAACCTCTTGCTCAAAAAGTCCTAAAGCTGTAGAATCTGGGAGAGAGGGCGTATGTTAGGGAATTATGTCTGTATGCAAATCCTGTTCTTACATTCATTCCCTGATTATCCACTAATATCCACTGTCAGAAACAGGTTACCAACCTGGACAGACTTTTTGCTTCAGCTAGTGGGGACATGTTTCAGTCTAATTCATTTTGGAGAGACTGGTCTCAACCATGAACTCCAGATTAGGATTTTTGTTTTTAAAGCAGAGACTGGCTTTATTTGTTTTAAGAGGAGGAAATAGTAAGAAAAAAAAAATTATTTAGTTTATAATGCATGTTAATTTTCAGTAAATTGGTCATGGACATAAAATACTCTAGAAATGCCGTAAAAAAGTCTTTCTTCAAAAATATCTTTAGTGTGGAATAAGAGGGTATCAGTCTTCATATGTGGTAGAAATGAGCTGGAAACTTGTGCTTCTTCCAGTGCTTGTGCAACCTCCAGAAGAGGTTGGGTGTAAATTGATCTGTGTTCTCTGATACTCCTGTGTATTTCCATTACTGGAGTGTAACCCCATTTAGCCCTGAAAAAACAGCATTCCATGGAGCTGCTCAAGCAAGGTGCAAGTTTTCCCTTGTATTAAGATGACAGCATTAGCTCTGCTCACCACAGGAGGATTTTCTCTCTGCCTACATCTGTTCCTTCACCACTGAGAATTTATTCTTGAAGGCTAATTCTTAAAGTTGAATCTTGGGAAAGTATCAGTGGAGCGATACACTAGTTATATCAACCCCTGTTTGATCTACGGCCATATTGATTCCCAGATCTTATAAAGGTTTCAGAAAACGTACTGTCTAATTAGTTTTTCTTCTTGATGGAAATGCATATGTTTGGGATAAATTTGTTTACTATTTGAGTATTTGCCAGTCCTTGGATGAGGAAACTTAGGTAATGCAGGTTTTCAGAATGTTTGGCTCCGGAGCGGTGCTGTTGAAAAGCTCTAACTTCTCCTGGAATGACATGAGGTATGACATTTACATCTTAGTGCAGCTTTCCTGTTAAGTGCAAGGTCTGCTGAATTTGTAGTCTGATAGGGTTTAAGTGGCACAAATCCCCAAATTTGGTGTAGAGTGGTGTGGTTTGGCACAGGTATGACTGTGAAAGGTTTGTTGTACTTGGTAACCAGGAAGATGGTTTTCTGGTATAACCCTGTTCAGGAGAGAAGCAGCAATGTGATGTGCAGAGAGTGTCTGAGAAGGGAGGTTTTTGTTTCAGGAAATCCAGAGCAATGCCAGGTGCTTTTAAAATGTAGCTTTGCTAGTGACTGCTAGTGAGTTAACATGCGCAGCAAAAGGTAGCTGTATATCCAGATGTCCTCTCACTGATGAGCTCTAATAAAGCCACTTGGGTTTATATCTGCTGCTTGTCCTGTGCTGTTTTATTTACTGTCAGCTTCAATTGTGACCTTGTGGAGGAATGCTAAATCCCATTGGAAGCAGTTGCAAGTTTCCTTGGCTCATTCCAAAATACCCAATTGCATTTTTTTTCCCTCCAGCTTCAGTTGCTGAGAACATCATTACACAGGGCCCTTTCCTTTGCTTGTTACCCTATATTTAAGAATGGGTTTTGTAGAAATTGTGCCTAAATTAATCCCAGTAAACCCTCAAATTATAATCAGAAGCAATGTTTATAAAAATTTCAAAGGTCAAGTGAAGAAAAGAAAAGGCATCCAAAGTATGATTTAATGCTCTATCCCTTTTCTGGCCATAATAAAAAGGATTCTGGGGGTGCTGGTCAACAGCAGGCTCAATATGAGTCAGCAGTGTGCCCTGGCAGCCAAAAGGGCAAACCGCATCCTGGGGTGCATCAAACACAGCATAACCAGCCGGTCAAAAGAGGTGATTATCCTGCTGTATTCAGCATTCCTGTGGCCTCACCTTGAGTACTGTGTGCCGTTCTGGGCCCCACAATTTAAGAAGGATGTAAAGGTCCTTGAATGTGTCCAGAGGAGGGCCTCAAAGCTGGTACAAGGGCTGGAAGGAATGTCCTATGAGGAGAGGCTAAGGACTTTGGGTTTGTCTAGTTTGGAGAAAAGGAGGTTGAGGAATGACCTCGTTGCTCTCTACAGCTTCCTAGTAGGGGAAGTGGAGAGGGAGGTGCTGATCTCTTCTCCCTGTGATCCAGAGACAGGACGTGTGGGAATGGCTCAAAGCTGTGCCAGGGGAGGTTCAGACTGGACATTAGGAAGCATTTCTTTACCGAGAGGGTGGTCAGGCACTGGAACAGGCTTCCTCAAGAGGTGGTCGATGCCCCAAGCCTGCCAGTGTTTAAGAGGCATTTGGAAAATGCCCTTAATAACATGGTTTAACTTTTGGTCAGCCCTGAGGTGGTCAGGCAGTTGGACTAGATGATCATTGTAGGTCCATTCCAACTGAAAATATTCTATTCTATTCTATTTGATTCTATTCTAAATTGCTTTATCCAAGACAGAATAACAGAGTGGTTTAATTGTGGAGTAAAATTCCAAAGTGACTTGATTGTAATTGTTTGCTTCTTGCATACCTTAGTTACAAGGCAAGGATAATCTCATTTGGATATTTTAATCGTTATTTTAGTTCGCTTCCATTCTGGGATTAAAAAAAAGAAAATTAATTTTTGTTAATTCCTGGCTTTGTTTTGGATATCTACCTGGCTAATTGCTTAAACCTGAAATTGCTAAAATTCACCCTGTACATGGACTTTGAGTGATAATTATCATCAGAATTCATTTTGAGGGTTAGAAAATACATAGGGGTTGGAACAATGGAAAGAATTTTTAGTGGGTGCTGAACCAGTAAAACTTCCTCACGAGTTTGTGTCTTCTGAAAGTTATTTGGCAATGAATTTTAGAGACTTAGAAATTTTGCTGTTCCAGGAGGTTGCATTTTGAAGAAAACTGCTATATTCTGGTCCTTGCTATATTCAGATTAGTGTTGATATTTAAGTATTAAATAGAACACTGTTCAATTCTAATCCTGCCCCTTGCTTGTGAAGAAATTTGGGTGAAAGAAATTAGCTGCTTCAGTTGAGTGCAAGGGAAAAGATAACCAATGGTAGTTAATGTTGTATTGGAATTAAAGCTTTTAAATTATTTTAAAAATTACTCAAAGAAAATTTGGATCTTCTGTCATGCCAGTAGGGGGCATTATTGGTATGTAACCAGAAAATACTTGCAAAAGATGTCTTTAGCTCCTTTCACCTCTTACACTTTAAAATAAGGTTTCACATTTTTGGGGCATAAAGAACTTTACTTTTTCATTTCAGATTTGGTAATTGAAAAAAACTGAAGTCAAATATGTAAATTTTTAAGGTGTATTTAGACTCTTACATTTCAACATTGCCTAACTGCCTATTTATA
Organism: Fulmarus glacialis; assembly: GCF_000690835.1. Classification (NCBI taxonomy): domain Eukaryota; kingdom Metazoa; phylum Chordata; class Aves; order Procellariiformes; family Procellariidae; genus Fulmarus; species Fulmarus glacialis. Next base: position 6,893 of record NW_009231980.1, read on the forward strand.
TGACAAGAAACTTTTGCAATATAATGTTACTGTTAATCTTATTTGCAAGATCAAACTCTCCCTGATTTTTGGCAGTGACTGGAATTGTTCCTCTGGAACAGAAGTAGAGATCTATTTCAGAATAGAATAGAATAGAATATTTTCGGTTGGAAAATATTCATGCTTTAGCAGATTCATGCTTTAGCAAACAGATACATGCCTGAACATCGGTTATAAAATGCCTGTATATTATTGCAGCTGAGGTAAATCCAAACAATTATTATTATCTAAAGTCAAGCTCAGGAAATAAAACTGTTGCTGCAAATAGGAACGATATTTTGAAAAGTCTAAAAAGACTCTTAAAAAATCTAAAGGTAGACCACACAGTTTATTTCAACACAGACTTGGAAAGACTGGTTTGTAATAGCTAAAGTATTACTAGTCATATCTAAGGATGATGAGAATCACCTAGAAGTCTGAGTTGATGTAAGAAATTACTTAAGCACTTAGTAGTACAACACACCGGAGAAGATCCATGTCTTTGTAAAAGTGCTCAGAATTGCTGTATAAGCATGTTTGTTGTCTTAACAGGATGGTGTGACTTGTTCTAAAAAGCAGAGGTATTTTTACTTGACTTGGCACACAGCTAGACACAATCATTTGTGTGCTGTCAAAGCTTATGGTAGATTGATACCCTCAAAAAGCGTTCAATGTTTTCTGAAAACTAGCATATAACTAACTAATCATAAAATATCTGTGGTGTTTGCGAGAGAGACGTTAAAAACTGCAACTTCACAGGAGTGACATCTGAGGAATCAGCTCCTAGGATGTAATTGTCACCTCTGTCTTCTTTCCCAAATCTTCTAAGTACATCTTTTATACATACTCTGTATGTATATATAATCTAATAATCTAAAACTTGTCAAGTTGATGCTTTTGTGGTAAGGAATAATCTTCTTTGAAGGTGATATGGACTGGATAAAAGGCACTTGAAATGTCACCTTTAAACTGATGTTTTTATGCTAGCTGTGTCTTCAAGACTCCTCTTGCACTTGGAAAAAAGGCAACGGTTCAGGCTCAGTGTTTTAAGGTAGATTTTTTGAAGCAAAATGCATAGAAAATACTGTAAAGACTCCTTGAAGGAACTGCTTTGGCATTTGATTTCCATTTCACCTCTATCTATTGTTGGGGTTGAATGAGATTGTTGTCAAGCATTGCGTTGGTCACTGTATTGAGACAGGTTAATGGGTTTGAGACTTTAGGACACTGTTTCCTGCTGTCATGATGCTTTGAGGTAGAGAAAGAGGTGGAAGCCTGCCCCATTAATTCATACAGAAAACTTTTCTTGTTATGATGTTGATATGATACCTTGTTGTTCCAGGAAGTTTCTTTTAAACGTTTCTTTTGTTACCTCTTGTTCAGTGATAGTTGTGTAGATAAGTTGAAGACTTCCTTCAACTCATTTAGTTGTGTCCTGACTGCCTTACCAGCTTTCTGTAGCTCTGAAATTCTCACTTTCTGTGCATTATTTCCCATCTTGACTATAGATGTCATTCTGAGCTCTGCTTCACTGCTGTCCAAAACAGGATTCATTCTCATCTCTGTCTCAGCATCAGAGTTTGAATGTGTTTGAGCTGTGTGAAGATTTGGAGCCTTCTAGAGATTCTTCCTCTCTTTAGTGAGCTTTTTGGGTTTCATTATTTGGAGTCTTCAAAGGCACATCTTTACTATTATTTCTATGTACTAGACTGTCATGCTGAGTAATAAACTTAAGTTTTTCCTAAGATCTGCCTTCCTTATCTTTCAGTCTCCATGATGAGCTTCCCATGAGGGAATAGAATAGAATAGAATATTTTCGGTTGGAAGCTCATGGGAGGTCTCCCATACCTCTAAAAAAAAAAAACAAACCCCAAAAAACCCACAAAACAAACCTGGGTTTTTTGTTAGATTTCTATTGCTTGCTAATGCCTTGAGGAAGAGAACCTGTAGCCTGGTCACTGGGCAATTTTTGTTGAAGCCCTGGAGTTGGAATTAGCTGTGGAAGTTTCTGTGGTAGCAGAGAAGCCAAGTAAAAGCGGGCAACTGAAACTTTGAAGTGCATGGGATAAATTACTCTAAGGCATATTGCTGTCAGTTTTATTGACAACAGCCTAAACAACTGGGTAGAATGGTACTTCTGATTAATGAAAGATGTTTTAGAAGTAGCTCATCTTTGTAATTCTTGCATCTTACTTTTTTTTTATAATGGAAATAAATGCACTGCCTTGAATAGAATCCAAGGAAAGAGTTAGAAAGCTTCTGTAAAATCCGCAGTTATGAATTATTTCAAACTGTGGTTTTCCTTTCTCTTTGCAGGAGATGCAGATGCTTTGCTCTTACTTTACTAGGGAGGAGGGTACTACTAAAAACATACTGCGCTATCAACTACATGGCTGAACTAGCCACGTGCAACTTTCTTGAGTAGGGTAGTGGCAAATAAGAAATAGCTGAAGATGGTATGAAGACAGGTGGAGGCCATGACTAAAGATCAGTGAGTCTACCGTAAGGTCTTCTAGAACACTATAGCAGTGTGTGTAATAAGGCCCATGACTTGCAGAGACCCTGAGAGAAATCTGTAATCTGATAACCCAGAGCTTTCCAACTGAAAAAAGAACCTTTGCAAAAAATTAGGTGGACTTAAACTACTTTACATTCCTGTAAGAGACCCTGCTCACTTTTTGATTCCAATCTTGATAATTTTTCAGATAATTTTCTACAGAGACCAACTTGGGTTTGGGGGGTGACACATTGCAAAGAGGGGGGCAGATTGTGCACTTAAGACTAGTTTGCTTTTTGTTGTTTAGGGTTTTGTTTATTCTAAGCAGTTGGCTTGATAGACAGGTTTGGAGCTGGAATTAGCTTTGTCTGTATTTGCTTTACAAAATGGTTGCAGTATGGAATTTTGTTAGTGATGATTCGTTGATGTCGAATTCCCTCTCCTTCTCTTCCTATCTCTTTTGTTACCAAAAAGAAGAAAAAAACCCACATTCTGAAGACTGCCAAAACTGAATCTACAACATTTTCCAGATAATTCTCATAGTTTTCATGTAATCTTATATCAGTCGTTTGCCTCTTAAGCAGTACAGGTACTCTGGCTTTATATAAACTCTACTCCTATTAACTTTTTTTAGAATTCCTGAAATGAGGAATGTAATGTTCCAGATGGCACCTGGCCTTCTCAGAAGTGACATTCACAATCGAATCTAGTGTCCGTGTCACTCACTTAAATCTTCTTGTTCATGAAAGTCTCACTGGTCTCTTTTGGTCTCCCAAAAGAGACCCATTGGGCTCTTCAACTGATATTCTCTTAGTTATGGGTTTTATCAGGTAATTGATAGTAATATCATCTTTCTGAGAGCGTAAGTCATATTTGACTTGTATTGAGACTGGCTTAATAATATTGCTGTCTTCGAGTTGTGTAGCAGTTCAGCTAGGTTCCAACTGCTCTGTTAAAACTATCAATTTCAAAGCTTATGTAATTAAGTAAAAGTTTGTAGAGTTCGTAAGAGTGTTTATACTGCAAAATGTAATCTGCAGGGTTAATTTTCTTAGACATTTCTTAAAATAACCCGTTAACCTTCAATCACATAGAGTATTTACTTACAAAGTGGTCTGCTGAGCAGAGTTTGGTTGAGACTGTTGCAGGAGATGGTAGGAATTACTTTGCATTCTGGCAAACTACCCTCTTCTCATTCTGCACGTTCTTTTTTTTGGGATGTAATAATTCCAAAAGTGCTTGCAAAATTACCTTCTTACCAAATCCAGTTCCACCATATACAATATTGCTTCTATGCTAGAAGACAGACTGACAAGACTTAGTTTGAGATGGCATTATCAGGAAACTGACTTGTTTTTCTGTTGCCTTCTGTTGTTGCATCACTTCTATTGCTCTCTTTCACAAGTAAGTAAAACAAAGACAGATTACGTCAGAAAATGGTACAGCTCCTAGAATGAATGGGATTTCTGCTCCTGAGGCAAGGAGTACCTCAGCCCAACCTCTTTGGTCTAAGGCACCAAATTCAAAGGCACTACTGTTACATGAACTGGAGCAGTCAGTTTTTAGACAGATCTACTGCTTTGTCTGCAGAAGGCACTCCTTTCTCTAATTTTAGATGTACTGTGTCTTTTCCTGTGGCATGTCAAGTTGCTTAAAATGTTCATAATTGCCTGTATCACCAATCTGTTTTACTGTTAAAATTCTGCAAGGGATTCTTTCTAAGGTCCGGTTCAAAATTTCTCCCCTAAGTGCAATCAGTAACCAAAGAAGGCTACTTACTGCATGCTCTGTATGAAGAGAGCACTTAGTTGGAACATTTTGTAGACAGATAAATAATAGGTTGTGTTAAAGGGTGCTGCTTTTGCTGTGCAACTTTTATATGGCATTACTCCTTGATCACATCAGTATCATTATCTTCCGTTTGGAGGCATTTTGGAACTTTGTGTTGATGAAGTTCTACTTTCATTTAGGTTTAATGATTGCTTCTAAGTTACTAAGAGTAGTTTGGAAGACTGAGAGATGTTTGGGAGACTGAGAATTTAAGTAGTAGTTACGTCCTTCAGTATAATTTTTTGTGTGCTTTACATGGCCTTTTCCATGTTTTTTGAAGTCTTTAGAAGGAGAAGAAAAAAAAAAAAGTGTCAGGAACTTGCAGTATTCGTATGTGTTTGTTTTGAAAAGGAAGAGGAGTTGGTGCCACGGAAGCTGTTTCCAAACTTGCGTTTTAATTTTTACATGCTGTTACGCACACCGTATGTTGGCCACAAAGTGCAGTACAGGACTATTTGGATTGCAGTGATTGCTGTAAGAGTAAGTAATTAACAAGTGATTAATAAAATTCCTTTGAGAAACTGAGGTGTCAGTCACTTGCAAAGCTAAGTTAATAAAGTTATTTCTGCTTGTATACTTAACAAACAAACAAACCACACACACAAAACCGCTGTGAAACGAGAGCATTATAAGCCTTCAATGAAAATGCAGGTGAATATGAGAAAAATGTTTGCAGGTGAATGAGAAAATAATAGGATGCACTTGGGCAGAGACAATTTGAAAATACCCTTAAAAACAACACTGTTTTTTCTTCCTTTTTTTCCCCCCGTTGTTGAACATTTATGCTCTTTCCTATTTAGTATGATACCTTTTATAGGTTGACACTGTCTTTGCTTCAAACTGAAGTGTGTGTTACTGTTCTTCCAGTTACGTTTGCATTTCCTTGCCAATCAGTTTGTGCCATGTAGACAGATGTACCTTGCACTTTCTGTATAGAGCCAGGTTGGTTCAGTTGCATGAATTAACTCTGGCACAGCACCACAGGAAATGTTAATGTAATTAAAAAGTTTAAAGATGCATAGTGCATACTCTTCCCTTCATGCAGATGATTTAGTTGCAAAATAGCTATTTGTATTCATAGAATTAAATGGATAATATAAGGATGCTGGAGGCCATCTGATCTAACCTTGCAATCAAACCAGGGCCAGCTTCAAAGCACAGAGCCTTCAGTAGTTCAATTTTTCTGTGTATCTCCAGGGAACCTCCTAGGCAACCTGTTGCTGTGCTTTACCTTTCTCATTGTGAATTTTTTTCCTCATGTCTGGTTGGAATTTGCTGTGCAGCAACTTGCGAGTGTTGCCTCTTTTCCTTTTGTGTCCTCTGTCATCTCTGTAACTCTCCATTTGATAATTGAAGGCAGTGATTAGATTCCCACAAATACACCCCTCGTCCCACCTTAATCTTCTGTTCCACAGGCTGAACGCGCCAAGCTCCCTCAGCTTCTCCTTGTACATCATATGCTCCAGTACCCTAGCCATATTAGTGTCTTTCTGCTGGGCTCTTTCCTGTTTGTTAATGCCTCTCTGGCACTGTGGGCCCCAAAACTGAAAAGAGTAATGCAGGTACAGCTTAAAGAGTGCTGGAGTAAAAGGAAATGACTTATTTTGTACTTATTTCTGTACTCTTCCAAATGCAGCCCAGGATGCAGTTAAGTCTTCATTAGCATAGGGGTGTACTTCTGGGTCACATTCAGCTTGTCCACCCAGACCCCCAGGTCCTTTTCTGCACGTCTGCTTCCTGACCACTTGACCCCTGACCTCTGCTGTTGCGTGGAGTTATACTGTCATAAGTGCAAGATTTTTGCATTTGTCTTTGTGGACTGCATAAAAGTTTTTAAGAAACAACACGATAGCATAAAGAGTTACTTTATTTTTAAACATACCAGAAGAACGAAGTCTTTTGAGTGCATCTGAAGGGTTGATAGATGATCAAGATGATTAGGGAGAGTCTCATGGCAATACTGTCATTTATGAAGTTGTCCTACTGAAGTATTGCTAGAAGTTGTTGTCTTAGGAAAAAATTGATAACATGAATGGTTAGAAATCATCATGGCCATGGAGTATCTACCTGTGAATTATTAAAGGACCTAGCAATGGTACTTCTGTCCTGCTAACTCAGTATATGTATAATTCATATAGTACCAGAAGGATAGAAAGCGACATATCCTGCGTCAATTTTTGAAGGGCTTAGATAGCTGCAGATGAGTAAGTCAGACTTCTGTTAGGCAAATCAGTTGAGCACTTAACAGAGAAGTAGTAGACATGTCAATAAATGTGATAATGGGCAGGAGTTAACAGGGCTTTTCTAGAGGGGGGGAAAAAGGGAAGTTACGAAGTTAACGTCTTTTCAAAGTCATGCTTTGAAAGAGTCAACAACCATGTGGATAAGGGTTATCTAATCAGTGCGATGTCCTTGGATTTCTTAAAAATAACAGCAACAAAAAAACCTTGATTATCAAGGTCCTTAATCAGCCTGTTAAAGAAACTAAGGTGTCATAGAATGGGGCAGTACTCCCATGGGTTAATAATTGGTGAAAACCAAACTAGATACGATGAGGACCCCAAGTGAGCTGTTAGCACTCAAGAAAGATTTTGAAGTCATCCTAGGTCATATCATGAAAATGTGGTATCGGTGTTTGGTGGGGAACAAGCAAATTGAATTTTGAGAATTATTTGGAAAGGAACAGGGAATAAAATAGAAAATGTGCTATGGAGTTATACAATAACATATGGCATTCCTTTGTCATGAATAATGTGTCCATCCCTGTCCCCTGCAAAAATAAATTCCAAAGGGTAGGAGAGGTAGAAAGTGTACGGGCAACAAGAGCCGTCAAAGGTAAGGAAAGGTGATCAAATAGATGAGGCGCCTTAACTTTGGAAAGCAGTTACAATTCTTATTTTATACTGGAAATACAATCTTCAGGTTGCTTTATTGTTTTTAAAGCAATAAGGTGGAGGTTAAAAAAAACCATGTTGACCTCCAGGAAGCTGAGAAGAAGATGCACAAGCACTAACAGCCGGGGTAGTTTATATCGCTTTATTGCATTCTGCAGAGAGAAAGAACACACACAAACCGGGCCGTGATAGCGATTGATGTACTTGAAGGAACAGGAAGGCATAAGAGACTTATGTTACAAATTAGATAGCTGCTGACTTTCTGAAAGAGCGCTGAAAAGTTGGTTAATAATGGAAGAATGATAGGCTACCGCATCCTGTTCAACTTTGGGGGACTGAGAATAAGTTCTTGTGTGAAGCTATCAGTTTGACATGGTGTAGTAATAGCAGCTAGGAAATACAAGCCTTTTGGAAAGCAAGGGCTTAAAAAAGATTTGAGTTGTCCCCAACTTTCTGTAGACTACCTGAATGCATAAGAGTGATGATAGGCATCATGGACTCGTTAGAGCCCTTCCTGATACAACTGTTGTAAAAATGCTTACTTACTACTTCTGTATTGGATAATGGGAAAAAGAAAGGAAGATGAATGGGAATTGTGCCAAGTCCTTCTGGCCCCATTGGCCCCTTTAAAAGTGATCTGAGGGAAAGAACTGCTAAACCTTTCACCTGACAACTAAATGATAGATGTTTCAGCAAAACAAATGTCTCCAGTATTTTAAGAGTTGTTTGTGCCATTATTCTTTTTCCGTAGTCAGTCTTTGTTGCTTCTTTTTTGTTTTGTTTTGTTTTTTAAACCATGGCATGACACATCAAACTGCTAGAGGATATCTGGCTTCGTATTTTTGTAGTTGAATTTTGTTTTACATGGCTTAAGACTTGCTTACTTATCAATGGTGGTTGTGGATGGCTTATGAACAGGAAGAGAGCCACTTTCCCTGCAGGGTTGGTCTACTGTGTTGTATATGTATTTTGCTCAAATACTGGATTCTTGAAGACTTTTGTTCTTTAATTCCCTGCCTTTAGCTGGGAGGGAGCACTTTCAGGAAAGTTGCAAATATTCTCTTGGGAAGGTCTGTGCTAACCAAATTTTATCTCCTGTAGACCAGCATGCCTCAGAAGGGGATGTCATATGCTGGGGCATCGGGCGTGTTTTTCAGGTGGTGTGGGAAAAGATTTCAATAGCCACAAAGGACAGGGGTAGAAGAGGAGGAAATTATGTTTTCTGTTAGATGCCCATTACCTCTATTACTCTGCTTTGAGAGAAAAATTGGAATACAAGGAATTAAAACGTGTTCATACTAGATCAGTGACTTGTAAGGTTACATAGGAGAAAGTTTGAGAGAACATACCATGAATCTTAATTTTTTTTTTCCTTCAAATGTGTAAATGCTACGTTTATATTGACACTCTATGCAGTTCAGAGCTAGTTTCTATTAATACGCATTAGTAGTATAGATGAAACTGGAATTGGTAAAATAATACTATGTGGCTGACCTGAAGCTATCTACCTGTATTTGTTTCAGGGGTTGTTTCTCTATTGGCTGTTCATCCTTCTACAGTAAATACGCTTGGAAAACAGCTCCTGCCAAAAACATTCGGACAGTCTAATGTCAACATTGCACAACAAGTGGTAAGGAGACTTTGTGGTTTTTTTATTGCTTGTACTGTTGCTTACACATACTGTAAATCTGACTTGTAGCTTGATAGTCGGTATCAGTTGTCATGGGCAAATAGTCTAAGCTTGTTTCTGATTTTAATAGACTTATGTTAAAACAAATGTTCTTTTGCATAAAGAAATGCAAAGATGACTCTCAAATCAACATGCAGATACCTGAATATTCAGGTGGCTTTATCTTTTGCTAGTCTTGCCACTTAAAATCAGTGGCTTTTTCAGGTTTCTGCTTTGAAATTGGACATAGGGAAATGTAAATGAAGTTCATCAGCACATTTTTGAGATTGAAGTTAGGTGGAACAAAATTGAAAACAGAGCTACCTTTCTCAGTGCTTAATTTAGATATCCTTTTGCTGAAATACTTATTGTGAGCTTTGTGTGAGGTACATGAAATTAGAGGTTTCAAAGAATCTAAAAATGCAATAGATAATACATAGGTTATGAGAAGTCACTTTTATAGTGATAAAAGTCAAAATTTGGTAATCTGAAAAGAGTTGGTCTCAATTCATCTTCTGTAAAGCAACTGTAACGTGAACATCTGAAATGGAATGTCTTATATTTGGGTTTCTTCTTGATAGGAAAGCAGTTTCCCATCTGCCTTTCCCAACTCTAAGCTCTAAGGAGTGTTTTATATTTGAGGCTGCCTGAATCTATAAACTGTACTGCTTCAACCATACAGATGTAGTGCAGATCATTCACTGTGCTCTCTTTCCAGCAGTGGTGGTGAATTAACTACTTCCAGCAGCCACTTGGAAGTTAAGAGTGTAGCGAAATGAGTTTAACTGAATGAAATTGCTCCTTCAGTAGGAAGTGTTTTATCAATACATTTCCAAACAAGGAAATTCAGAGTAGTTAGGCATTCTTTTAATTTAAAATCAGTAACCAGCAGTAGGAGGGGAATGTTTTAACTATAGATCATAGGCCATAATGGCACAGAGGGGGTCCCTTCTGGGCATTATTGTGAGACTCTGTACATACTTGAGTTTAATGTTGAAAAAGAAATGTTCTTTCAGGTAACTTAAAAAAATCTTTTCTTAAAGTACCAAGCCAGGGGATAATAATGAAATTACAAATCATCTGATGCTTTTTTAAACTTTCAACAATGAGTAAATTAATGTTTACAACAATGTTATATTATAAAATAAATTCTTGTGTCTTCCATCGCAAGTTTAAATTAACAAATCGTCATCTGTATTATCTATGATTAATTTTACATGGTAACATTGCTAAAAAAATTACTCCAAAATAATAATTACCCTTAATGATGGTTTTGTTAGTATGATTACTGTGGGAAATTTACATTTGCAATCATAATTTTTTCATCACTTTAAGTCTTACTCTGAACATATTAGCATTAATTTTTTTTTTTGTGAAAGAAGGGGACCATATCAGCATATTTGTATTGGCTGTTATCAGTACAAAATTAGATGCTTAGTTGTATGTCGTTAAAGAAGATATGGAGGTTTTGTTTTGTGTATATGTAGAGAGAAATTTTGGGTAAATTTCTGTTGACTTTACAGTTCTGAAGGGGATAGCAAGCAACCCTAAATTACTGAAGCTAGCCTGAGGAAGAAGCTTCAAATTTTGTTGGTGAGGCAGAATGTGGCTGCAGGAAAATAGAGCAAGCTTGTGAGTGGTTATGAGTTTAGGTTCATTTGATGTTCGTTTCACTTACCTGATGTCAGGGATGCAACCTACTGTTTCCACTGGGAGGTAAATATACCCCCAAAAAGTAGGCATATCTTTCTACAAAATAGAAATCTATACAGTATCATTTTGTTTTCCTAAGTACGTATTCTCTTGAAAGTTACATTTATAACATTTCAGAGATAAAAAACATCATCTGCAAAAGTGGAAGTTCTGCTTCAGCTAGTTTCACAGATAAGGAGAGCATGGCTCTATGTGTGAATGTGTGTATTACTCATGATCAAATTAGCACATCTTCAGGACTACTTACCTGTAAGCGGGAAGACTGTGATCAGCTGAGTTTGTGCTCGTAACATGTTCAGAATGGAGTGGTTTTGCCTAAATTGGTCTCGCTCACTGCAGTGATAAAGAAAGTTGGCCCTTACTTTTTCTCACCTCTAACATACTTGTATTTTGGTTTTTGATAGAGACTGACTGCAGGAGAGAATTTGGCCTTTCTTGCAACAGCTCTGCATTTTCTCTCTGCTTTTACTGATTTTCAAATCTTCTTGTTTCATATGTTCATATTTTAACGGTAACTTACTGCAACTTCTTTATACGTAGTCTGGTAGGGGTTTTTCTTTCCCTCCTCTTTTCCCTTTTTCTTTTGGGGGGAAGGAGGTGTGTGTGTTTTGATCTTGTCTAAGTTAGTGTTGAACAGTGTAAAGAAATCCAGCAAGCATGAAAAGCTCATTTGAGAAGGATGAAACATAAATGCTTATTACTTAGGGAGTGCTCTAACTATATAATCTGTAGTCTGAAGGTTTTTGTGCTAGTGTGTATAAATTCAGTGCATCTAATAAAATTAGGTAGGAAAAAAGTATTAGTGTTGTTTGGATAATGCATCGTTTGAATTGTGCACCATATGAATATCTTGGAATACTTACGATCATTTTCCAAATTATGTTATCTTTGCTGTAGGTTATTGGTACACCTCAGAGACCTTCAGCGCCAAATACTATCCTGGTAGGAAGTCCACATACACCTAACACACATTTTGTATCACAGAACCAGACTGCAGATTCTTCGCCGTGGTCTGCTGGGTGAGCAGAATAAAAGTTACAAAGGAGTAATAAATTGTTTGGAACTTTTGTTATAAATGTTCACTGTGATAGCATATGTACTCTTCAGGCTAGCAGTGTGAGAGAGACAGTCAGTTTACTTTTCCAGCAGGAGCACTTCAACATTAAAGTATATTGTATTAAAATCAGGAATAGTCACACAAGAATGAATACCCCCTCATTTGTCGTAAAAGGAACTAAAATATTTTCTGTAAACTCTTGACAGATATTCTCATATTACTTACATTTAGAGAATTTAGCTCCTAAAAGAACACAGGAATTCATCAGACTTGATTCAATTTTTAATTTGGCATTTCTGTTTTGCTGGTGTGTTTCCAAAAGAATACAGTACAACTCAGATTGAACAAGTGGATCCTGAAGTATCATTTGAAACAAGAATGTAGTCCCTGTTGGGAAAAAGTATTAGATACAATAAATGCATTCTTTTGGTGTCTTTTCTCATGCAAGCCTGTTTTTAAGGGTCTCTTGTTACATATAGTTGCTTTAAGACTAAATTTATCATCAGTGTCTTGTTACACACAAATAGATTTCTACTTTGGAATTATACAGTGAAATGAAATGTAGAGAATTGAGAGGTTCCGTTGCTGATACTCATTTTGTTGATACTTACATTTTTTTCCTCAAGTTACAAGGAACTTTTTATTTCAATGATAAAATATATGCAGAAAACTTTGTTATACTCCTTGTATCTTGTAACTTTGAAGTTTTCATAGCAACTTTATATACTGTATAACTTCAAATATGTGTTTTAGTAACAGTATAATGAGTTCAACCAATATCAGACTTCATCTGTTCAGTCAGTATCGGACTTATGTAGAAAATGCTCAATCAGTCTAATTTTTTGTGGTCAAACTAGATGGGTTATTTAAATAAAAAAAAGACAAAAAAAAGTTATCTCCTGTAATTAACTTTTCATATTTTAGCATTTATCTCCCTATACCTTCTTGTCTTGAAGATTGGAAGGTTTTCTTCATTGACTTCTTCAAGGAATATCCTTATTGCTAACTTCTTATCTGCTACAGGAGCTACCAGAGTTGCCAAAAGAATGAATTTGTACTGTGTTTCAGCATCAAGATACTAGAATTGTAATTAATTATTGTAAATTGTAGGGGAAAAAAATTATAGGAAAAAATGTTGGGAAGGGGTGAGAAGCAGAACAAAAGGGAAGGCTTGGTTTTTTACAGCAGTGTGCCTGTATTTGAAAAAGACATTAAATATTCCAAAGTTCAAATCTGCTTAAAATATATATTATACATATATTTAGGAAGCGGAACAAAAAAGGAGAGAAGAATGGCAAGGGTTTACGTCATTTCTCTATGAAGGTTTGTGAGAAGGTACAAAGAAAAGGAACCACCTCATACAATGAGGTGGCAGACGAGTTGGTTGCAGAATTCAGTACCACTGATAATCACATTTCACCAAATGAATCAGTAAGTATATGGGAGGTCAATTACATGTGAACTGAATGGGGGAAGAGAAATTTCTTTTGAAACTTTGTATTTCGTTTCCTACTGCTAAAGCAGTTCAGATGTTACCTGAGTTTACCCATTTACTGTAATATATTTATTTTCAAATATTTTTGTCACAGGTATGTTTTTGATTAATGCATTATGTCTACAGCAGGCTTATGACCAGAAGAATATTAGACGACGTGTCTACGATGCCTTAAATGTCCTTATGGCCATGAACATTATCTCTAAGGAGAAGAAGGAAATCAAATGGATTGGTCTACCTACTAACTCGGCTCAGGAATGTCAGAATTTAGAGGTATATGTATTAGGAAGTTGGCAATGGCTTTGTGTTTGAGTAAATGTTTACAGCTTTAATATGTTCTGATACAACAGATGCATGTGATCTTCTGAGATAGCAAGGTAGAATAGTATGGTCCCTTTTGACTTTTTTTTTAAATTTTATTTGTATTTACAGAACACACGTTTAAACTTCCAGATTGCTTAAATTTTTTTTTTTTTTAATTCTTCTGTGTCAAAAATACAGCTCTGTCACAGCTTTTACAGTATACGTGAAATGGTTCTGAGTGGAAGTTAATCAAACTGAAAGATGAATGTGTATTTCCAACATTGCAATAGTGGTGCTCAGGAGTCAGGAAGATTGTTTTCTCCAGATGCCAGACAAATAATACATCTGGGATGATAGATGTTGTATGTATATCAGTATATGTATGCATTGCTCCTTCTTTATTGCTGCAGGTCTTACGTATTTCTAACATTTGTCTTACATGAACATGTCTTTTTTACTGCATGTCTTGTGTAAGAAGTAAAATGTTTTATACTGAAAGGCATTCATAAGTTCTGGCAGGATATTTTTTTGACTATCCGGAGATTTGCAGGATAATAAAGTTACCAAGGTTTACTGAAGTCAACTCACTTTATCAGAATAGAATGAGACTTTGTATTGATTCTTAATAAGTCTAAATTCAACTGAAAAATTAGTATAGAAACTGACGAATTGGGAAAAAAACGTTTTGGGATCTATCTACAGAGGGCTAATTCTATGGAGATTTTTGTTTGATACTGATAATTGATTTTTCAGTTAGTACTGTAGTTGCTATCTAGGTGAAGAAAATACGGGGTATTAATCAATCTGAGTTTTATTTAAATATTTATCATCTCAAGTGAAAATTATTAGTTAAGGTAAGAGAGTGATAATTGGGGCATAAATAGGGTGAGTATGGAAAAGTGGTTTGAAGATGACAGTGCTGTGTGCTGAATAGGGAACCAGCTAGCTGGAGGGATTTTAAAAGTAGATGTCTTTGGATCTGTCTCACAAAATATGGCATTGCCAGTAATGTTGGAGCAAAAGAAAAAGAAGTGTGGCTCATTCAGCTGGGTTTGATGTCATGATAGATAATGTCCTAAAGAGTAGTAGGATAATATTCATACTGAAGTAAAAAAAGCAACTTAGAATGTAATAATGCACAGTGAAGGTTCATGCGTTTAAGATGCGAACAATGATAACTTCTGATACCAAAGCGAAAACTTGTTAATTGAGTGTCACAAGAGGAGGAAAGAGTCCTGTTAACCATTGAATAATTGAGCCACAAGTGTAATATAGTCTTGAAAATAGTAAAAATCCTAAGATGTGTTGAGTTTACTCGAGGAAATTGCAGGATTCCTCCCTTCCCCATTATGGCTTCATGAGTATTCTAGCTCCTGTTTCTGCAAGCTCTATTGACATTTAGATTATTAGTGACATTACCTGACAAGTTTTGCAATAAGATTCTTTTTCGTGAGTTTGTGGAGGCTAATGTTGTGAAATTGAGGCTAATTTGTGAAATTGTCAAGCCTAATAAACTTTTTTTACTATTCCATCTGATATTGCTTAGCTTCACGCTTAAACTGTTGAAAAATCAAACCAAATAGTTTATAAGGGAACACAGGAATTTAAGGGGTTCCCCATCAAGTATTTAGTATTTTAAGTCTTTTTAAAGTTGTACTTTGTGTGTGAATTAGAATATTAGATTTGGTAAAATATGTCCTGATAATGCAAAAAGAGAGGGTGTGGGGCAATTAAAAAGGTCTGTATCTTGAAGTAATACGGAAAGCAATGTAGTTTACATGTATGTGATAGAAAAATATCTCAGGTGAGTTGTGGTAAATTTTTTGGGGGGAGGCAGTTATTTGGCTTATTTTCTAATGCTAAATTACAAGACTTGGTCCTACCTTTTTTTTTCTTTTTTTTTTTTTAATATAACATCATGCCTTACTGCAGTTTTTTCAACTCTGTACAATTCTGGTTTTTTTTTTTTCCACTGAAAACAAACAGAAAACTGCATTCATGTGAATTTTTAACTCCAGTCATTTTCTTGTTAGTTGCATATTTTAAGGACCTAGAAACAAAAGCTGATGTTCAGGCCAGCGGTCTGTCTATGCAGTATCTTGCCTGACAGTAGCAGTTACCTAGGAAGGAGTATAAGATTAGAGAAAGTATTTAGTGATGTATTCTCTTGTAACTTGTGGTTCAGGCATATAGCCTGAAGCAGATACAGTGTCCTTCTATTTAGTAGCCCTCAATTAATTTTTCTTCACAAATTTTTACTTTCTACAAAGTTTGCTTTTAATATTGAGTCATTTGTGGCAGTGAGTTTCAGGTGCATTAGAAGCTTCTTATGAAATACCTTTTGTTTGATTCTGAACATACTATATTTAGTTGATATCCTCTGATTTTTTTTGCATTGGAAGTGATGGTGACCTGGTCATTCCTTACTCACTTTCTCCATCCTGTTCATGGTTTTATAGGTATCTCCCATGTTCTCCCCCATTATTTCATTCTCTTTTCTGTAGTGTTCTAGTTTATTCATTATTCACTTGTGTGGAATTGATTATTCTGATTGCTCTTTTGTATGGTCTTTTTGAAATAGGAACAGCCAGACCTGCAGAATTCAAAATGTAAACATTCTGGTTTATATACTGATGTGATAATTTCTGTTCTGTTCTCTGTTCCTTGTTTAATAATTCAAATTTTTGGCTGCTGTGGTGTACTGAGCTGATGGTTTTTGTAGATATTGTAATTTAAGATGTCTACTGAATGTCATTTTATTTCTGAAGTAACACATGGATGGAATTATGTTTTCTCACACATACCACATTACATTTACCAAAAATAATTTTGATGATGTAATCACTCAGTGCTACAACACACTTCGGGTGTGCTTTATGATGAGCTCTCTTTTTACTATGCCAGGTAACGTAGCATTGTCAGCAGATTCTGTCACCTTGCTGTTCATCCCCTTGCTCTGATCCTCTGTAATTGCAATAACAGTCTGTAAATTAAGTCCTTGTGGGAATCTGCTGGTGAGCTTCCTCCACTGAGAAAGCTGTTTATTTCCTACCATTTTGTCTTCTATCTTTTATGTTACTTAGTATGTATTTAATATTGTCAGGACTTAACCTTGGGCTCCATAGCAGCTTCATTTCTTTAAGCATCTTTGATGGATCTTCTCCAATACCTCCAATATCAGTAGACTACATCAAGTGGATCCTTCTGGTCTACCTGCTCTTTGCCTCCTTGAGATAATTTGGATAATTCTTTGAGGCATAACTTCTGTTTGCAAAGATGTTTTTACCCTCTCCCCGATATATTGTACTTTATTCCCCAGTGTTCTAATTCTTTGTTACCGTTTCCATCAGTAGTACTGATGTGAGTCTTGATAGTTAGTTCTCTAAATTATCTGCAGAACCTTAATGATTGACACCCTATGTCCTACCTCCAGTTCTCTGGTATTGAAATGATTTTAAGGGGAGAAAATGTTGATACAAAACGCTACTTAAAACCAACAAACTAACCAATCCTTTTTCTGTCTTAAGGTGGAGAAACAGAGAAGACTTGAAAGAATAAAGCAAAAACAGTCTCAACTACAAGAACTCATTCTACAGGTACAGTCAAGGTACTCTTGTCTATAGGGCAAGGTAACTTATATCTGTATTCCTGTTGTTTTATCTCAGTGAGGGATGGGAAACTTCTAAGAAGACTAGAGGTGAATTTCAGGATAAGGCGTATGCAGTTTTAATTTAGCACTGTAGTTTAGCTGGGACCATGCTGTTGGCCATTGCTATTGGGGAAGCCAGCAACCTTCCATGAGTTGGTGGGATGAGTCTCACGATTGGAGTG
>NW_009231981.1:0-426 GCF_000690835.1 Fulmarus glacialis
GCTTTGGGGTGACCCCCCCCTCGTCCCCTCCCCCCCCAGCTCGGCCATCCATGGGCGGGGCCTGTTCTGCAAACGCAACATCGAGGCGGGGGAGATGGTGATCGAGTACTCGGGGATCGTCGTGCGCTCGGTGCTGACGGACAAGCGGGAGAAGTTCTACGACAGCAAGGTGGGACCTTGGGGACACCTTGGGGACATCTTGGGGACACCTTGGGGACACCCTGGGGACACCCAGGGACACCCTGGGGACATGGAGCCACCATGGGGACGTGGGGTGAGATCCTCTTGGTGCTCAGCAGCAAGTGGGAGAGGTTCTACAGTGGCAAGGTGGGACCTTGGGGACCTTGGGGACACCTTGGGGACACCTTGGGGACATCCAGGGACACCCAGGGACACCCTGGGGAAACGGAGCCACCATGGGGTCGA
>NW_009231981.1:730-1070 GCF_000690835.1 Fulmarus glacialis
GTGGTCAGCAGCAAGTGGGAGAGGTTCTGCAGTGGCAAGGTGGGACCGTGGGGACCTTGGGGACACCTTGGGGACACCCAGGGACACCCAGGGACACCTTGGGGACATGGGGCATCATCTGCTTGGGAACCGTGTCCCCGACCCCAAGGCATTGGGTGCTCCGTGTCCCCACCCCTTGATGGTGTCCCCATCTCCTGGCCATGTCCGTGTCCCCAAGGCATTGGGTGCTTGATGTCCCCAACTCTTGATGATGTCCCCAAGGCGTTGGGTGCCCCATGTCCCCATCCCATCCTGGTGTCCCCACCCCTTGGTGATGCCCCCCCCCCATGATGTTCCCACC
>NW_009231982.1:0-1889 GCF_000690835.1 Fulmarus glacialis
GGCCGCCCAGGTTTCATTTTGACCCCTTGTACTAGGTTGGCGCACCGTGTAAAGTCTGCTGTGCTGCCGGGCTCCTGCCTGCTCCCCGCACTGTGCGGCAGCCTCAGGTAACGACTCCGTTTGCTGTCTCCTCCCTGCCTGCTCTGTGTGCCCTGGGCCCTACTGACCACCCGCACCCCGAGCGCTCTCACGTCAGAGCAGGACTGGGCATTTCCCCTGGCACTCTGCGGCACCAGCTCCGGCAGCGCCAGCTCCGGCATGCTTAGCTGACCTGCCACAATTGCTCCTCAGCATGTTCAGTGCTGCCTCGGGACTCAAACCAGATATTTATTTTAATTTAGGAAGGGGTCCAGTGGCTGACTGAAGCCTTCTTATGCTATCAGCCACTAGAAATTGTGCTTCATGCATGCAAGTGAGAAAATCATTTGTAGACAAGCTATACTGTTTGAGCTTGCAAGAAACAGTGTGATGCTGCGATCTGAATGTAACCTGGATTCAGACTTCAAGTAAGAAGTATTAAAACTTTATTTGTTTTACTCCCTTAGAGGAACACTTGCTGCCCATTGTGTTTAACTCTTGGGATGAGTACCTCTAGATATTGCCTGTGGGGATGTTACTGTATCTGTAACTGCCTAGCTAGTCTCTAACTCCAGTTTTGCTTGGGTCTTCTGAAAAGGCATATTGCTTTATCTCCTACAACCCCATAATTTCTGGCTGCAATATAGTTGCCTTGTGCACATTACTGAAACCAGTAGGGGAAATTAAAAGCATCAGAAGGTGTGTTAAAAGATGACATACTTTTTTGTGTTCTAACCCCACCATGTGATATTTAAGCAAATTGCATTATTCCATTATTATTTTCCTCTATGGACACGTGGTCAGGAAAGTTGCAGCGCTGCACAAGCCCCTCGCTTGCTCCAGCGCAGAGCTCAGCTGCGGGAGCCCCGGGGGTCCCAGCCATGGGGATGGAGGCGATGGAGAGCTGCGGCTGCGGCTGTGCCTGCAGAGCAAACCCAGGGGAGAGGCTGGGCAGGCAGAGGCTGCAGCTGAGCAGCACGTGGCTTCCCTGTACCCCCCCAACAGCCCAGGCCACCTCACCGCCCTTAACCCTGCACCGTCCTCTGCTCATCCCCTCCGCCCCCTTGAAAATCCCCCCGCGCCCTCACATCCCCTCCGGCACCGAGCTCTCTGCTGCACCCAGCACAGCTCAGCTCTGGAAACACTGAGAAATGTGGAAGCAGAGAGCCGGTGCTTTCATTTTCACTTCCAATAGTTGCTGGAAAATAGACTGCGATTCACACGGAGAGGACCAGGCAATTCCCACTGAAATCAATGGCAAGTTTCTCAGACCCATCAACATCTATGAGAGCACATAGATAAAGGGAAGGCACTTAATGAAATGCCTGTGTATGCAATGCCATTAAGGACAGATTAATGCAATAGACTCAACATGGGGCTATACCTTAAACCATTCAGGAAATGAAGTTAGTGCAGGGAGCAGCTGCTTTTCTACTAGGAGCAGCACCACGCAGGGAGAACATCAGACCTGTGTGCTGATCTCCAGTGTCTGCGGGTGGGTTCGCTGGCAGGATCCGTGCTGCAGCCTTCACCTGAGTCCAGTTTTCAGGTTACAACCCTGATCTCGTTGAGTACCAGCAGTACCTGACCTGGGGGGGAGTCCAGACATCACACAGCCCCTGAAGGACAGGCTTGAAGGGACCTACAGAGGCCACCTGCTCCCTCGGTGGCCCCGTCCCCTTCTCAGCAGATGTGCGTTTAACCTGCTCTTTAAGGTCCCACCTAAGGCAGCTCCCTCCTCCTCCCCTCTGCACCTCTTCCACTGCCGGACTTCCCCACTGTCCAAAAATGTCTTCCACACCCATCCTGAC
>NW_009231982.1:2342-2613 GCF_000690835.1 Fulmarus glacialis
CCTCGCCGGTGGGGGCCCGGGGAGCCGTTTCTCCTCTCTGTCCCAGGCTTGGGAGCCCCGGCCAGGCAGCGTCTGTCTCACCTGCGATGTCATGCAGGTCCCTGGTTGGCTTCAAGCGATCCCGAACTGCTCTTGCAGGGGGAGGATACAGCCCCTTGGACGGGGCTGCTCTGGAAAGCCGTTGAGCCTGAGTTCTTCTACTTGTACTCCATATGGACTTCAGGAAAAGGGCTCCCGGGACAGCTGAAAGCAGCAGAGCTGTCTGGACCCC
>NW_009231983.1:0-2226 GCF_000690835.1 Fulmarus glacialis
GGCTCGAGCGTGCGAGCAGAGCGTGGCTGCCCAGGCGAGCCCTGGTCCCTGCCAGCCCTCCCTGCACCCCTGAGCACAGCACCAGCTCTGTTTCTTTCCTCATACTGGACCCAAAAGTTGTGTACCAAAATTGAAGTTAATACTGCTGTCTCTTTTGCCAAAACCTCTCAAGATCTTGGCTAGTGGTGGTATCAGAAATTTTTTAAAATGACAGAGAAGAAATAGTTTTTTGAAGAAAGAGTTCCTTTTTATAAATTAGAGACAGTATATTCATTGTTTATTGATGTGGCTGTCATATATATGTCCATAGGTGTTCATTTGTCATTTGTATCGCTTAATGGGGATGTAGCACTTTATAATCAGTGAGAACATTTTACTGCAAGTGTGCTGTTATGATGAGTTAATTAAGTACTCATTATAATAACACTGATAATAATGAACTTATTTTGTATTCGTTTTTCATATGCATATGTTCCATATTTCCATAAGAGTACTATTTTAATTCATCATTGGATATCAGAAGTAAGTATAAAAATAAAAAACTGTCACCTAGGCCTTTTCTTCTACTTAATAACAGCTTATCACAAGGTGGAACAACATGAGTACAGCGTGTCAGGGAAGCTCTATTGTGCCGTACAACGCAGCGTAGCGTAGTAAAACCCCTTCCCTCGGTGGGAGTACGTCAAAACCCCTGAGCTCACCGCGCTGGCTGCACTCCTGGGGGAGGCTTTGCCCGCCGGGCTTCCCACTCACTGCATCCAGGCACTGGATATCCCAGACGCGGCCAGACAGCGGGGTCTGCAACGGATGCTCTGGGGTCGGGCACGGCTCCAGAAGACTTTAAGGCTCTCTTTTAAGTATAGGACCATTTGGGGCAAATATTTACATTGTGAAGGCATCTGGTCTAAAATAGGGGAGAGAGTCTCAGATTAAAAACCATTGCAAAAGGGCTGGGGCTGCAGAGCTGCCTGCGGTGCCGCGGTCCAGGGAGGTCTCTGCACGGAGCAGAGCGCTGCCAAGGGTGGGGCGCAGCCCCCGTCACCCCAGTGCCTCCCACGGCGGGTGTCCCCACGCGACAGCGCTGCGGTTTCTGTCTCAGAGACGGCACGGTCTCCTGGCCAGGCACCGAGGGGACAGTGCCATGCTTCGGCACTGCCGCCCTGGCAGTTTTGGAGCGCATCTGTGCCAAATTGCCGGTTTATCTGAGGACATGAGTGGAATTATAATCACACTGCGCAGTGCAGGCAGGAGCTTCCCCGCGCTGGCAGAGGGCCACCCAGCCCGAGCCGCTGCTGCCCGGGCCTGCCTGCCTGCAGCCGGCAGAGGCGGGAGCACGGGAGACCCACGGGGATAGCGGGAGGGAGAGCAAAGCAGGCCAAAAAAACTGCTAAAAGCTGCTGGCAAAAGCGGCATGATTTATAATGGGAAGAGAAGGCATAGCTGGAGGGAAAGGAGTAGGAGAGGCTTTCTCCAGACAACAACAACTCAAGATCGGTGGCGTGGTGTGTGTGCGCTTCTAGAGAGCAGCAGATGGAGAGGAGCTGGTATATCTAAATCTGTAGCTGGTTAGGTAGTCTGTGCATTTACGGAGCTGTGTTTAAAACGTATTTCTTTGATTTCACAGAACTAAACAGTACATTGAGGTATGCACATCCTGGCCAGCCAGCAGTTGTTTAAGATGAAAGCAGGCAGTTTGCAGGTGATGATGGGTACTTTTGGGGTGTTCTCACATGTTCTCCCTCCTCCGTGCGGGAGGGGATGCAGAACGCTGTTTGGGAAAGGAGAGGGACGCTGCGTGCACCCGGCGTGGCTGCGGGCTGCCAGCGGCAGTCACCGCGCGAGGCGGGGGAGAGCTTTGTGCACTGCTGCACCGCTCGCTCAGTTTTTCTTCTTAATGATTCTCCTTCTCTGCAGCTCCTGGACTGCAGAGCCACAGGTCAACACACCCGGTAAAGACAGCAAAGAGCAGCAGCCGGCAGCCGTGCCGACTGGATTGTGAAGCGCCTCTGAACTAACAGAGGAAAAAGTAGGGGAAAGAGGAAGGAAAAAAATAGGTGGAGAGAAGAAAAATATTTAGTACAAGAGACAAGAAAAAAACTAAAGCAAAACATGTAAATTTGGGAAAAAAGACTAACCACCCTTTTGTCCTTTTACTTTTTGCCAGACCGTACTGGGGACAGCGCGGCGCAGGGGGGCAGCAGGAGGAGGTCGATATTCTCAGGTTCT
>NW_009231984.1:0-7174 GCF_000690835.1 Fulmarus glacialis
GGTCTGCGCTGGTGCGGGGAGGTGGGCCGCGGGGAGCAGCTGCTGTGGGGCCAGGAGGGTCACGTCGGAGGTGCCGAGCTCGGGCAGCGAATAACGACAGCCTGTGCCTGGCGCGCCGGCAGCCTGCTGAGCCGCCCTGAGGAGACGGGCGATGGCGGAACGGAGAAGCTGAAGATCTCTCAACTGAAACTTGGGAGGAAAAAGAGAGACGGCTTGAACAGCACGTCCAGGAGTGCCGGTAGCTAAGTAAGGCACCTGGACGGTAGTTCTGTGAATGCAGTAACTCCTCATGACAGTTTTTACTTTTTCAGTAGTTTTTGTTTGCTCAGAGCAGGCAAACCCATGACACTTTACTAGAAATCTGAACTGTACTGAACTCGGTACAAAACTGGAACAGATGAGCAAGGCAAGCTTAAACAGATTTTACGATTTTAGGTCAGGGAGCTTTCTAACTAACTTTCCATCCTCCAACTGATGGGTAGAAGCCAAGCTTGCAACTCTTAGACCTAACCAGACCTGTCAAGGTCATGATTTGATCCTCAGACAAAACACTTAGACTTCTTATCTTAAAAGATCTAGAATTAACCTTCTGATAAAGCACTTAGTATCTGCTGAGGACAGGACAAGATAGCAATGTATAGTAGATTAATTTTGCCCAGAGACTGTGGACATTATTGAACACGCAGCAAGAAACCAAAGTGACAGCCACCAGTGACAATTCACGTTGCTGGTCCTTAAAAAAATGACACATGAAGCTGCATGCACTTGTGGTAAAGGCCCAAGCCAAGACAATACTCAGCACTGTTCAACAACTGTTAAGGAAACAGAACTGCGAGCATCTGGAGGCTGCCTGAACAGAGAGGATTTGTCCAGGAAAAGTCTGTACACACAGTGCCATTAGTTCAGGTGTTGTTGACAGGCACCGTGACTAATACTACTGAAGAGTGGACTGCCGGCATGACAGCAAATACATTATTAATTGATCCTAGGCTGCACACGAATACATAAGCCAGCGTGCTGCTGGAGAGAGCACTACTGGCATCAAAACCAAACAAACCGCAACAGGTAGGAGGCAAAGGGCCAAGCGTCGTATCTCTGGTGAGAATTGGTGATCGCACACTGCGGGGGTATTCTGTACAGCAGCTGCTGTAACAAACTGCCATTCTGGAGAGACAAATGTTATGGATAAACCAACAACTCCTTAAATCCCAAAGGGATGACAATAAAAGATACCAGATCAGCTTTTTCTTACAGAAGGTCTCCAGTACAACAGGTTGAGCCCTGGGCAATATACAGCCTGCACAAATGGGCCTGGCATCCATAGGCTTACCTGTCGTTACAGGGCGCCTCAGAAACCTACTGAACTCAGGTAACTAGTTTCACTAAAATTTCCCTTGCCTAGGGATATGCAATACGATTAACACCCTTTTCTGTTATCCCATGCATTATTATTAAATGGCGATGCATTATTATTGAAAACCATAGGGGTGTTACTATTCATGCTAGATCGCATTCTGCAAACTATGCCTAAATTGTAAGTTTAAACTTGTCTCATGGTGTAATACCATACACCATGGTGGAAAATATTCCAGCCAAACCAAAAACCTGATACCAAAGAGATGACAAAGCAACAATCTGAACTCTTACACACTGGCAGCACATATATAAGCCAATTGCTGTCTGGTTTGTACAATTACTAGTCTCATATATTACTATATATCGGTTGTATGGTGCGCAACCCTTGTCAGCCAGTAAAATACAAACATATCATGTGGTTGGAAAAAAATGACAAAAAGATGGAAGTTATTTTAAAAAACTAATAGAACTGAAGACCTTTGATATTTCTCTTGTACAATATCATAGTTTCAGCAGTAAAATGTAGAAGTGATAATGTTCTCTGTAGCAGAATTGAAAATTGATTCACAACTTGCTGACATTTATGACAGGTAGGACAGCTTGCTCTTTTCTAATTATCCTCAGATGTCTTCCTCTTATTGTAGTACGCTTTCCAGAAATGTGAACTGACATTCATCAGTCACGCTGGTCAGTCACAGAGGAATACTACAATAAACGGAGAGTTGGTGCATTGACTCTAGCTACATTACAAAAAGAATGCTACCATTAATATCTAGACAGGAACGAGTATAAAAGTGACTCAGAAATACTGTCTCCAGCACTAGAATGCAATACTTTTCCTCTGAGTGTGGTTTGTTTGGGTAAGAGGAGAGAGACCTATCTGGAGGATGAGAGATCATAACTGCTGTAACCACACTAACGATACAAAAAAATTGCTTGATGTAGTCTTAGACACTTTGATATATCTGTTGGAGGGGGCTCAATTTTTAGCCATGAGGAAGTGATGAGAAAGGCACTACAGGGAAAGATACCATCTGCAGTGAGATGATACTTGCTCCAAGGTGAATTCTTAGCTTTTGTGGAATATTCCATAATATTTGAAACACCCCATCCCCCACTATTCTGCACTGCTGAGAATCTCCTCCGCTATCATCTGTCCCATCTGCAATTGCTTGAACTGTTCTGGAAGTCTGTGCATCCACAACGCCTACGGACTTGCCCTGAAGAGGCAGATAACTGACTTGGGTAGCCACCACCCAGTGGCAATTAGAAGCTATTGCAATAGCGTGACAGTTACTTTTACCTGGGTAACTGTTTTCCAGTTTTGTGTATAAACAGATGGATAGTCATTTACTGTCTTCTTAATACTTTGTTTGGTGGTTTTTGGTGGTTTTGAATTGTGTTGTCTGTGTATTTTAAACCCATAATACACATTCTAAAGGAAGCAAAACTTACTGGCATGCAAGTAAGAGCATGCAATGGAGATATGTGGAGGATCATGTTAATTCAGGATACATTTTAATAGCTTGTCTATATTGTTCAGCAGTCTCAAATGAGCCTGTAATTAAAAAGTACCCCTAAGAGTTGGTATCTTGATTGAAAAGTAGATTTTAGGCAGTATTGATTGCCCTCAATAAGACTGGTAAATGCTACAAAAATATTCCCAAGCATTTCTCATTTTTGGCTTCTTCCATTCCTCCCCCTTTCTTCACCATTCAGAAGCTCTTCTCATGCTTCTCTTTCTTATTTTTTTCCACAAGATCAAAATGCCATCTTTGTAGGCCTTATCACTCTCTCCATCATTAAAAGTCTTCAAAAGTGTATTTTTTGATCAAACACTTTGGGTGAAAAACACAATTCAAAAGGTGTTACGCGGTTGAAGAAATGTGCAAATGTGTTCTGATTTTCTGAGGGCATCTGCCAGAACCCTGCTGACACATCAACCACATGAAAATATCTCAGAATGCTATTTTCCGTGACTCTTCACCTTTCTCAATAGTGGACACATTCCCTTTTTATGAGAGTTTAATTCCTTGAGGACTTCTGTATGGGACACATGGGTTTCTATAATGACAAGTCCATCACAGGTATCTTGATCAGGTACACAAAAGCCTCTGAGAAAAATAGTCCATGTGGACACCAGCTGTAGCACAGATCTAAGTCAAATTCAGACATGAAAGATTTATTATTCAGTAGAACCATTTCTTTTGATTCTGTAAGTACTTTCCCTCAGTGCATACATACTTTATGCATAGCTAACGTAAGGAAAGTATGCTATGCTGCTGCATATCCTTCTCCATGATATACATGGGGTTTTTATAGGCAGTCAACTTGGCTCTTAATCCCAAAGCACAATATGATAAAAGTAATTAATATATGTAGTTAAACAACCAGACAAAATACTATTTCCATCATAGTGGGGGTTGAAGGTGTGCAACAGAAAACATGGTAAGAACTTCATAATGATCCCAAACAAACATCTGAAAGCTAGGAATTACAACATTAAAGATAGACATTAAATTAAACAGAATTTAGAATGTGTGTAAATATCAAGGTCTCATAAATCAGCTCAACTCTGCTCCATTATTACACAGATAAATATAAACCTACGAGGTAAAATCCTTAATCTACTGGTTAGATTTCTTTTCCACTAAATGGAGGCAGATTTTAAGCTGCTGTGTCCTATTGATAAAACACGTGGACAGCTTTTGTAGACTAGGTATACGGTTGCTCAAAGATAGAGCAAATAATAAGGAAACACATATTTCCTATTTTCTATTAGTAAGAGCTTACAACATGGTCCACTGCATTGTGGCATTTAGTGGGGCTTTACAAATGTTTGTTACTGTTGTGACTTATTGTAATGATGCAAATCATCAGCTACAGTTTTGCTGAATACTGTTGAAAGCACTGTAATAATCTCCTTTAGTTTCAAAAGCAGAGGAGAGAGACTTCCCAGACCTATAGGCCATTAGCAGTTGTCCTGGCAGAGTGAACACCTGCTCTGTTTTTATAGTGCTGTAAGTCGCCGTGAGCCTCTATAAATAAAACTGACAAATTCTTTTGTTAGACTTTAACAATAAAAATTCTACCTAGAACTGGTTAGAATCCCCCCTCCCAACTTCAAGATAAGTGAATTGCTACGTTTAACATCATTCAAACTGGTATCAGTAGAATATTTTACAATTCCCAGAGAATGTTATGGAATACTATATTCAATTTTGTCCTATATTTGCCAGAATCAAGAGTGAGAATAATAGCACTTAGAAAAGCAAGCCAATTTGTATTCCCTGTCACTGACCTGTTGCTTTTTATTTGATGCCAATGTTTTGCAGAAGAAAGAAAAGGAGGGTTAATTCAGTATTGTGAAGAAGGAAAGAAAAAGAATGTTATCATTTTGATATATTAAAAATATATATTAATTTATGCACCCTTCTTTATTTGTTTATTACTAAAGTGAAATAGTATATTTGATCTTTTTTATTATTAAGGTCATCAATTCCTGATTCTATTTATTTCTCCAGACAGTACAACAAAGAATTACTTAAATCAAGCAGCAAGAAGTTAGGAGCTTGAGTCTAAAGAGTCTTTTGCAGACAGATGCGAGCTTGTGTTGCCCATGTTCCAGCCTACTGGAAACTAGGTAACACTACTAATGCAGAAATCACCAAGAAGTATTTGTTTCAGTTCAGAAGTCTGTCTGCAAAAAATTAGGATTTTTTCCTAGAACCTGGAAGGAAGAAAAGAGAAAACGTGAATATTTTTCTGGTATCCCTAAGTTTTAAGCACATTTCAAATATACCTGATGCTGCTAATTCTTGTTAACAGTACATGAATGCATTTTTGCACAATGTAATTGTTTAACTTTGGTGTACCTGCAAGGATTTTTCTGTTGCTATTTTTTCTTTTTCTTAAAAATTATTTGCTGTTGTGAGTGAGGGCTGTTGTGGAATTCATGGGTATAAACAGTTGTCTTTTATGCAGGACAAATGTAGGAAACATACATTTCTTTATCGAATAGACCCTGGAAACATTAAGTGCCACCACCCAAAATACAGACTGCGCACAAGGGTGCTCAGCAATCCAAGCTGTGTGGGTGAAGTGATTTCACTGAGAGCTGCACGCAAGTGCAGCAGTAGGCAGGCTGATACAGTTTGGTAGCATTGTGTGCGTCTGTCCAGGACAGTTACAACACCAGAGGATTTGACAGAGGAGCCAGAGAAAGCTGAAGGTCTAGCTTTAGGATCATGGCCAGAATGAACTTGTCTGGCCAACTGCTAACTGGAAGAGACTAGGTACTATGAGTAAAGAAACTCTCTTTGCTTAATTCCTCCTGTGCCCAAGGAAAAGGACCTTTGTATATTCTTTGGGAAAAAAAAGAAGGGCTACATAAAAGTAATATCCTACTTCATTTTCCATTTCTTCTAATGGAAAACGACTGACAAGATTCCAAAACAGACCACTTACTCAGGTCAAAACCAAAAGCTATATTCTTGATTTATAATTCCACATGAAGCGGTGTTCTGGGGATATAAGGTGGATGGGGTGAAAATGGGAAAGAGGCTAAGTTTGCAAGGGATGCAATTTGAGAGACTCGGGGAAATGGCTTTGTTAAAAACATGCACTGCATCCTTACCCTGCAAAGCCTTTAAATACTTGTTTAATATTAACCATATGTGCAGGTCTCACAGAAGAGTCCTTCTCCCTTTCTCTTTCTCTCTGTTTCTGCTTTCACTTCTTGTCCCCAGCCTACACTGGGGAACCCAAGCAAAGGCAGTTAGAGATCAAGTGCCATTCAGCCCTGGAGCAATAGACTGGTGCACCCTCAGTCAATTGGGGATGGTGCACACGCAGCCAGTCAGCACGTAGGTGTTCTCAGGGACTAAATTGTGCTTTATGCAGACAGAAACATTAGCAAATTCAAGCTATGAATTTTAGGAAGGCAAGATTGCATATATGAGAGATGAAATTTTTCAGAGGATTAGAACTTGGCCAAATTTGGGTTAATTCTTAGTAGGACAGCAAAAAGCTGTGTCTGTGACAGCAAGGCATCATCCATGTGCTCTACAGCCCTGTTCCAGGGATTGCTGAAAAAGCTGTAAGAATCTTCTCCATGAAGGCAAAATGTTGTTTTCTTCCATAGCCACATTCTTCGCTACAATTGAAAAAAGTTAGCTGAAACTTCAAATTATCAGCACAAAAGAAACCTTTGGAATGTAAATTGGGCTGAATGGCATTCAACCTGAGTGGCCTCAACTTGGCAAAGTTATAAAAAGTTGAAAAATAAAGATTTATAATGGGATGTGCCATTGCCAGACAATGTTCATCATAAATGTATGTGTCCGTGCGTGTATGCCTGTACACACACACACAACACACACTTATACACATACATATTACAGTGCTACTACATCGCTGAAGATTTCATAAACACAAATATCCCCAAATAATTATATATACTAGCAGTAAAATTGTAAGAAAACAGAGTTGGACATTTCAAGGATGTTAAAATTGTGGCAGAAAATGTTCAAAGTGGCTGTGAAGTTAAATGGGTAGTTGCTATTTACAAATATGATGATTACATGCTGTCACCATGGAAACTTGGGATGGAAAATAAAAAGCCAGTTTTGCTTCATCTTGAAACTGCCCTGATTGGGAGGAAAACAATATCTGACATTCCTCCAGTAGGAGACTAATTGCCCCTCTTAAAGAATGTACAGTATGTTTCTCCTTTTTTTTAGGTACTATGCAAAGTTTTAAAACTGCAACCAAATGAAGGTAAGGCTAGGATAATAGCCTTACCTATAATAATATATAT
>NW_009231985.1:0-2082 GCF_000690835.1 Fulmarus glacialis
TGAGCTCGTTTATCTCAGCATTAGCTATGAACCAAGTCCTCTGCGCTCACTGTAGGGGAGCTTAGGAGAGTCTAAGAGCCGGATTACAGGGCCGGGGAAAGCAATTGAACAAAACACCGAGGGTGAAACATGGGCACTCTGGGATGACAGGCTGGGGTGACAAGCCCAGTGCCTTATGTCTTTGTGCTGCATTGACCTTGGGAGTCCCGTTACAGTGCAGGACGTAGGTAGCTGCTGGGGGGACTCTCGCCCGCTGGGCAGGAGAGGCGGCAGCAGCCTGAGGGGGTGGCTGTGCCAGGTGCTGGAGCACAGGGGGTTTGGCACTTCCCCCGGTAGAAGCCTCCAGCCCTGATCAGACTGACTCCGGTGTCCTAAATAGCCGCAGTGCAAAAATAATGCCCTGGGGATTTCAGGGGTGTTCTCCAAGGGCTTTGGGGCGCTTAAGAGCAACACAGGGAGGAGTTTTTGTTGGGCTCTTTTCATCTGAGATGCCGAAGGTGGGATTTTGCAGGGATAAAGATGCCCATGAGGGGATTTTGATGCTCAAATGGGGCTGTTTTATGGAAAAGGAGACTTACAGGAACCTCGCCTGCGGTGAGCAGGATGAGGTTTCGCAGGGGAGAGCGGCTGCCTGCACTGGGCTCCTTCGGTGCTCACGGGCAGCTCGGGCCCCTGCTCTTGCCCCTCACCCAGAAGGTGTAAGAGGCACAGAGGTAAGCCCATCCCCTGGCAGGGCTGCGCCGCGGTGTGCTTGCAGCCAGGTGCCAGGGCTGCCCGTCCCTGCCGGACTGCCAGGGCTCAGCCGCAACAGGGATGCACCGTCATTCCTCACCCGCCTCCCTCCCCAGTGCTGCGAGTGGGGCAGGGTGGTGGCACAGGCAGGCGGTGGCATATTCAAGGAGATACTCTCAGACCGTGGCCACCGCATGGGGCTCACCACGGGGGAGGCATCTGCCCGTGAAGGAAATGTTTCTATTTGCCTTACGTCGCTGGCCGGTCCCTTGAGCCTCCTCTGTCCCTTGTTCCCAAAGTGCGTAGCTCTGCTCCCCAGAGCCCGGTGGGAGGCGGTGCGAGGGACACACGGGTGCATTTATAGCATCGACCTCCAGCCTGTCCTGCAGCTGGGGAAGGGTAGGCTCGGCCCCTGGGGAAGGAGTGCAGCAGAGGGGAAAACGAGTGGCCACAGCCCCAGCCAGCTGGATGTTTCTC
The DNA here is from genome assembly GCF_000690835.1 of Fulmarus glacialis. Lineage (NCBI taxonomy): Eukaryota > Metazoa > Chordata > Aves > Procellariiformes > Procellariidae > Fulmarus > Fulmarus glacialis. The sequence continues at coordinate 1,210 of NW_009231985.1, forward strand.
CCATTTGCAGGAGGATGTTGCTGGTCACAGGTTACCAGTGTCCAAATATTATTTCTCTGCTCCTGTCTCTGCTCCGTGCCGCCTAGAAAGGGGATGCTCATCCCAGGAATGTAAACTCTGCCCAAGGCCTCTGAGGAAATAGCTTCAGACCAGGAACAGGATTGCACTCGGCAATTAAGGGCTGGTCTCCCCAGCCACACGGCTCCTGGGGGAGAGCCCTTTGCTCCAGCGCCAGAGGCTGGCCTTGTGTCTGAGAGGTGGCCCCAAGGGACCTTCCTGCAAGGACAGGCGTGAGGCCCCGTGTGGTCACGGTCTTCGCAATAACAGGATTCTGTCTGTCCAGCGAGTTGGCAGCAGCTGCTGCTCAGGGTGGCCTCTGGACCAGGCTCTTGGATGGGAGGCTCCCTTTGCCCCCATCTCAAAACCATCCCTGGGGAGGTGGGGGGGTCCTCTTGGCCCAGGAGGGTCCGTAGGGTGGCAGAGGGAGAGCACAGGCATGCTCCAGCCATCGCAGTGGGGACGTTACCTGCTGCTTGCTGCCCAGCCAGGGGCAAGAGCGTGAACAGGCACAGAACATCGCTCCGGCAGCCCCCAGCAGCCCCCCGGCAGCCACTGTGCTGTGCTGCTGAATGATGAACTGCAGTGCACCCGGCCCCCCGGCAGGGCCGGGATTTCTGTGCACTTATCTCTGCAGCATCTCCCTGCCAATTTGCCAGGCCCCGCTCCAGCAGCTTTCGCACACACTCAGCGGTACCAACGCTTGGAAGCTCCAGGCAGAGCTCAGCTCCCACTGACGCCTGAGCCGCTGCCACCTGCATGGCCTGGCAGGGCTGGGGACAGGCAGGTGTGTCCCGCATCCCCTGGGGACAGACC
>NW_009231985.1:2133-2687 GCF_000690835.1 Fulmarus glacialis
GCCCTCACCGCGGTGTCCCCCACCCCATGGGCTGGAGAAAAAGCCACTGGTGTCCTCACACCGCAGGGACGGACCTCACACAGAGGTGGGCAGGGAAGCCCTGGAGCAGCCTCCCCGCTCTCCCGGGAGGACAGAAATGTGAATCCTGGCAGGGACACAGAGCCCGTTATTTCCCTGGGACCTGCGGCCCATGGGGGATAGTGTTGCCTGCTGGCATCTCTTCACTTCCCACCTCCCATAGCTCCAGCTTCCCCTTAAAAATAGAACAGAAAAGGCCACAGAGCTCCTTTGGGTTTACCCTTGGCAGCAGGGTTTGGCCCCAGACCTGCTCCAGGGAACTGCTGTGCCCACTCCTCTCCCAAGCTGGAGGGACCCCCCATGGCGGACAGGACTGGGATGCTGTCCCTGGGGCTGAGGGGGCTGGAAACCCCCTGCTAGGGTCTGACAGCAGGGGCTGGCTGGGCAGGCACGGGGCAGCTTGGGGGGAACAGGGTGGGTGGACAGGCACGGGGTGCCTGGGTGGGGACAGGGCAACAGCAGGGTAACGGGGTGGA
>NW_009231986.1:0-683 GCF_000690835.1 Fulmarus glacialis
GGGGTGATGACCACCAGTTGAGCTAGCCTCTGGAGCCTGGAGGGGGGGCTGTGCCCTGCCCGCTTGCCCTTTGTTCTTGGTGGCAGCCTTTCTCCCATAGTGTATTGCTAATGGCAAATCAGGGAATGCAAAAATTCCTGGATATTGGAAAATACTTTGATTAGGGTAAAAAGGTTGTAAACGGAGGGAGCATACGCTAGAATTGGACATAGGAACTGATTCAGAGTCATTGAGGAGCAACAGATGTAATGTTTCATTCAGGGATAAACAGTACTCATTGGACATGGAAAAACAATGGAGGTAACTCCAAAGTTAAAGCTAGGAAGTAATCCATACATACTATCCGTACCAATTTCACTTGTCTCTATTGTCAATTGTTGTGGTTTAACCCAGCAGGCAGCCGAACACCACACAGCAGCTCACTTACTCCTCCTGCCCCGCAGTGGGATGGGGGAGAGAATTGGAAAAAAGAAAAGTAAAATTCTTAGACTGAGATAAAGACAGTTTAATAGAACAGAAAAGGAAGGGAAAACAATAATAATAATAGTAAAATATATAAAATGAGTGATGTACAATGCAATTGCTCACCATTTGCCGACCGCTGTCAGCCCATCCCCCAAAACAGCAATCGCTACTTCCTGGACCATGCCTCCTATTTATATCCTGAGCATGACATACTATGG
>NW_009231986.1:897-7144 GCF_000690835.1 Fulmarus glacialis
GGTACACAATGCAACTGCTCACCGACCACCGACCGCGTGTCACGAACGGGGGGCACCGCCCCCCCACCCACCTGGGTTTTATACTGAGCATGATGTCAGATGGTATAGAATACCCCATTGGCCAGCTGGGTCCACCACCCCAGCTGTGCTCCCCCCGCCCCCTGCGAGCATCACCCAGCAACAGCCAAAGCATCAATGGGCCATCAACGCTCCTTTCATACCAAACCCAAAACACAGCACACCCCCCAAGCTACTGGGGAGAAAGTTAACTCTGTCCCAGCCGGAACCAGGACAGTTAGCTGTCCTGGCTATGCTCCCTCCCAGCTTCTTGTATACCTGGCAGAGCATGGGAAGCTGAAAAGTCATTGACCATAGGGTACTTAGCAACAACTAAAAACATCAGTGTGTTATCAACATTCTTCTCATACTAAATCCAAAAGACAGCACTAGGAAGAAATTTAACTCTATCCCAGCTGAAACCAGGACATCAACACTGTTAGTGTAAAGCCATTTCACACTATGTTAATGTGTTAAAAATGTTACAGAGCTTTTGTACCATTCCTTTAGGTATAAAAGTATCTCATCCAATTTTGCAGTTTTAACAAGGGTTGTTTGGGGGTTTTTTTTGGTTTTTTTTTTGATTGTTCCCCCTATCCCTCACCCAGTGACAATGCATACATTCTTAAAAGGGAAACAAGTCTTTGTTGGAAAGGGTAATCCGGCAGACTCACTTCTCCTTTGACCCTTCTTTTAGATTAAATGTATATGGCCTGGGAATTGATGGTATGTATGAAAAATATACATGCAGATTATGGGTCAGCATTTGGTCTTCTCTCACAGTAATTTGCTGCATTTCAGTGGCAGATTTTTGTGTGAATTATTCATATGGATCATATACACACAGAATCATGTTGCTTGGAAGAGACCTCCAGAGGTCATCTTGTCTAGCCTCCTGCTTAGATCTTATCCATTTAGTGCAAGATGTTTAGGATATTTTAAGTATCTCCAAGGATGGAGATTACACAGCCTCCTTGAGCAATCTGTTCCACTGTTTGACCATCTTCATGATAAAATTTTATTTTCTTATGTTAAGTTGGAATTTCCCGTATTGTAACTCATGTCGTCATTGCCCCCGCTGCCCCCGCTTCCATTTTACATCTCTGAAAGCACCTGATTTTGTCTTTTCTCTACTCTCCCATTAGGAAGTTATAGACAGCAGTCTCTCCTTGGCTTGGTCTTCTCAAAATTGAACAGGACCAGCTATCTTAGCTTCTCCTTCTATGTCATGTGCTCCAGCTCCCTGAGCGTTTGGTGGCCTTCACTGGACTTGCTCCAGTACATCCAGTTTTTATGGTATATGGGTATCCAAAACTCTGTACTCCAAGAGCAGTCCCACCAATGTCAAAGAGAGGGGGATGAATAACTATGTTTCAGCTGGTGTCTTCACCCCAAAGTGTGACTGGCTTTATTTGTCTACCAGGATCATAAGGACTTTTTCTGGAACAGACTTTGTATTTACTTTTGCTGAATTTCATGAGGTTTTTTCAGCCCGTTTTTCCAGCTTGTTGAAGTCCCTTCACAAAGCAGCCCTACTGTCCAGTATATCAATCTCTTCTCCCAATTTAATATCTTCCGTGAACTCACAGAGGGTGTACTCTATCCACTCTATCCCATCATTCAGATCATTAATAAATACATTAAACAATATTGACCTCAGTATAGATCCCTGAGGGACACCATGAGTAACTGGCTGCTGGGTGGACTTTGTGCTGTTGATCACTGCCATTTCAGCCTAACAGTCCAGCTAATTTTCTACTCACCTTATCCAGTCCATATCTTGTCAATTTGATTATAAGGTGTATGCGTCAAAGACTTTGCTAAAGACAATTAAGTGGGCCAAGTGCATTTTGTGCACATTCTTTTCCCTAAAGATAAGCAGTTAACTTTTGAGTATTCAGTTAGATGAAACTTAGCTACCATAACAATCATAGTAGTTATTGTTTTTTAAAAACAGCTACATGTAATGATATGTAATGATCAGTGAATCCAGATGAAAATGGTTTGAGAATTGATTCGAAGATCAGGGATTAGCACACACCTAAGATCTTTTCCTGGCACATTTATAAATGTGATCTCAAAAACTACAGCAGAAGAGTTCCTCTCATTTTGATACAAATACAAGATGTTGGCTATCAGAATGTGCTATATTGGTGCATGAGTCTCAAGTATTCATCCTTACATACCAGAAAATATTATTTTCTCTGCCTAAGCTTTTCAGGAGAGATGGATCATATTTGCCCATAATAATTTAAAAATTACCAATAATTTACCATAATTTACCAATTCCTCGAGAGGTAACTTGGATATATTAGTCCTCCTTGTGTAAGAATAAAGAAGATAAGAAGTATTTATGGCACACAGAGGTGTAAGGAGTCCAAAACTTGTCTGTGTTTCATCTGGAGGTCCAACAGTTTTCTTATAAATGTGTATTTGAACAGGACTTAAATGAAGATTTTTCTCTGTAGAAGCTGAGAAACAGTATTTGGGCTCATAAATAAATAATCTATCATCTATTACCCTTTTGCTTTAAGTCTTACACTAGGAAAGATAGCGAAATCTCAGAAATGTTTCAACGGTAACTATACATACGTCAAAAAAAGTAAGAAAATTATGTGAAATTTTCAAACATAATTATCACGTCCACTACCTTTTTCCTTCATTTTCAAGAAAATTACCTAATAATGCTTACTTCCCTTTTTCAGCTAACATCTTATCATTTCCCTTTGCCTAATGGGAAAATCATTGTTGCTTACCCACCCAGTGATGCCAACAGTCTTCTAACCCTTGGAGAAAAGAATAAACAAATGACATAAAAATTATTGATAACATTTATATAGGTTCTCCTTTCAATTATTTTTCTTAGAAGTTTGCTATAGGGAAGGATGACATATGAAGCCTTATGCATATTTAGCATAGTTCAGGGGAAATAAAATTGTGTCAGGTTGGAGATGCTGACAACTAAAAAATGTAAAATAAGACCATGGAAGTTAAGGGCAATCCTAGGCCTTAGTTAAAATTTCATAGATAGCATCTGGAGAACCCTCTTCTCCTGTTCCATTCCAAAAGAATCAGTTCTTTGGGACAAAGTCAGAAGAGGATTAACTCTGTTGATTGTCTGAGGAAGACCCAAGGGAAACAGGAGCTCTTGAGTACTTGGTGTTTCCTGATCATTCCCTTGCTGCTGTAGAAGTTATAACCTAGTGTTTCATCAAACACTTATAAGGATTGGCTTTTTTCCAGATTTGCCAAGTATGTCTAATAAAGCAACACATTTACATGTACTTAGCCCTCAGGGGTTTGGGGATTAATCCCTTACAAAGATATCTGGTCCTCAATGTAAAGAAAATTATTCTAGCAGGAGCAAGCAATTTTCCCTCAAGGTGAAACAAAGACTACAACTAGAAAGAGATTTGAGAGGAAAGACAAATCTCTATCCAGTCCAGTCTTGTCAAAATAGGATGACATGGAAGATATTTAAAGGGTGTTAGTCTCTTGAAAGCTTGTTTCTTTGGAATATGGTTTGGCATAATGATATATATCCTGTAGTCCTACAACTGTCTGTTGAAAACATGTTGACAGAAATAGTATGAAATCAGTGTGAGGATGGCTAAAAAGGTTAATTATACATAAAACAACAGTTTTAAAAATGTATTATTTTATCAGCTGTTTAAGCATCAAAGTAGGAGGTTCTTTTAAGTAAAAAAAAAATATTTTGGGTGTAATAGCAGTTAATAATGACATGTAAAAGATGACATTCACATCCATCTCTAAAAGTCACGTTACGGTTGCATTCTAATTAATGCATTACAATGTATGCCCAAACGCAGCAACTGGGATCCTCAAAATAGTTTTTAAACTGCGGTCTACAGCATAAGAATGACTTTTGAGCATAAGGAAAAAAAAATTTTACAACGGTAAAGTCAATTGTTCAAGATTTCACAACATGTTAGAATTGTGATGTGTTGCCAGGTCTGAAATAGAAACATAACAGCAAAAGTATTTGAAAAGTTTGTATTCTTTGGGATTATGGATGTTCATAACTGGCAAATGAGCACCTATCTTTGCCTAAAGACACTTGCAAAGCAGAAAACAGGCTTTTAGATGTTTAAGCACCCTAAGAAGATTGATTTATCAGGTATGATATAAGCTTGACTAATTCCCTTGAGTTCTGTGATGCAGTGTCAGCCTTGTTTATTATATAATATTTCAGTCCTTAGGGCACTCACCCAAGAAATAAACAAAATCCATGGGACTGCTCTCTTTCTAATTTGATCTGAAATAAAAATTTCATCATCCTAAAAATGTTCACTAAATACTCACCTGCTGACTATTATAAAAGAATACACATTCCACCCCTGACCTCAATTGTGCGCCACTGTGTAGACATTGCAAACTCAGAACAAGAATATTAGATGCCAGAATGAGGCTCAATAGAGCTTCAATCAGACATACGGGCGTCTGATAAAAGCATGGAAGCATCAGTGCCATCCTTGATTTTTTTAATCAATGACTTTATAGTATAAGATACTTAAACAGTGCAAGAAACAAAGCCTCTGAACTTACCATTCACTGAGTGACCTAAATCCAAAGCTATAGAGGCAGTCACCCATGTTGTGGCCTCCTGTACTGGATCCATGGATTCTGCACTTGTGGTGTCCGACAGCTCAGTTTGAACTAAAGGAGATGGAAAATCAATAAATATATTTCCAGAAGATAAAATAGATACTTTGTAAACCAGGAAGTCTTGTTTTGACCTTATATAAGCCCTGATTCAGCAGGGTAATTATATGACTGCTTAGTTTTATCATATGAGTATTACTATGTATTGTCATCCACAAAAGCATTCACTTGTTTAGCAGCAGATACATGTTAAGTCTCTTACTGAATCAGGTCTTCATCTGACTAGCTTATTTCCATGCATTTCAATTAACCAAATTCTCCTTTTCTGGCTCTTTTTCAATAGATGCCTTTACAAGATCTTCATTACTTTCTAATTGCCAAAACTGTTGTCGACTTTTTTGTTTCTTATGACAGGTTGTTTTAAAGCAGCTCAGCTATTTAAAACTTTCATTAAATTCATCCTTTTCCCATTTATTAATTAGACTAATCTTGTCTTATTATTTTCCCACGAATATCTATTGTAACCCATCTGATTTTCTCTAACCCTCTGACTACATTAATTCACTCACCAGTTTGGCTGCTTTTCTCCCTCTGAGATATCAGTTTATTTCTGTAGAGGTGTTCCTTCGTCTTACAGTATCACTTATTTTTAACCCTTAGCTCCTCAAATAGTATGTTTTGAACTCCTGCTATAGGGTAAAATTTCCCATTTTTATTGTGTCTACCTACACGAGGATTGAAAAGAAGATAAAAATTCACCTGCTAGAAAAGACAGGCTTCACATAGAAAGCTTAAGGAAATGAGAAAATAACAGAGAAGATAAAACATTTCCTTAAAGCTTTAGCCAGATATTATATATTATTCTAGTGTACCCTTATAATGTGGGACGCTGGGACAAGATTTGCATTTTACCTAACATTGTTTGTTGACATTGTAGACATCTACCCTAGGAAGAGTTTGTTTGGTTTTTCTGTCCATTGACTATAAAGTTTGGACAACTAGCTTAGAAATTAAATCTACATGCTAGAGTTTTAAACGTGGTGGGATGAATTCCACCAGAATATCACTGCAATTGCAGTCACACCACTTTCTGTCCCAGATCTGTTTACCAGTGCCATCCTATGAAGAGCTATTCACTTTAAAATTATTGAAAAAAAAAAAACAAAACACCAAAAAAACCTCAAAAAGCACATCTTAAGCAGAATATGCTCCATTTTACTTTGTTTAACATTAGGCTATGTTCGTTCTGAACTTAATGCATTTGATATCCTAAGGGATCAGTTCCCAAATTCCTGATCTGAGTGTTACCTAAAACGATTTTAGGCATATGCTTGGGCTTGCACAGATCACACTCTGTATGTCTTCTCCCCACATAGGGGAAACCAAGGCTTCTATCCAAAATGGAAACTGAAGTATCACAGGCTGTTAGACTGTTAGGGTGAGCCATGACCTTGTACGTAAGAGAATTAATCAATAAGTAGGTACAGGCATACTCTCGAAAATCCCCACTGGCTTGTTCTGTTGAAGTGGGTTACCCTTGGCTAACAACCAAACTCCCACCCAGCCA
>NW_009231986.1:7170-9059 GCF_000690835.1 Fulmarus glacialis
AGCAGGATGTGGTGGGTCGAAGATAGAAAGAACAGGAATGAAAAAGCTCTTCAGTTGAGATAAAGACATGGACATCACTTACCAATTACAGTCATGGGCAAAACAGACTCAACTTGGGGAAAATTAATTTATTGCCAATTATAATAAAGATTTAATTACTCATTCAGGTACTGTGAAGCAAAAAGTTAAACATTAAAACAGCACCTTTCCTTCCCTTCCCTCTTTCCCAGTCTCAACTTCACCCCTTCATTTCTGACCCCTTAGAGAAACTGCAGGATTGTTCCTCACACTTTTTTTCCCTCATTTCTCACACTGCTGTGTAACATTTTGCCCTTTCTTAAGCACATTTTCCCTGAGGTGCCATTATCTTGTCTGAGGGGCTTAGCCGTGTCCTGAGGTGGGTCAGCTGGAGCCGGCGGGAACTGGTTGTGTCCGGCATGGGCAGCCCCAGCCTCTCTTCACAGAGGCCGCCCTGCAGCCCCCCTGCCAGCGCCTGGGCACCTGCACCTGGTACAACTGTTTTCTGCTTTCAAATCTTGACTACTTTCTCAGTTGTCTGTTTGTTTAGCTGTACAGTGGAAGAAATAGGAGATATCCCAGCACAAAGGTCAGACCTCATTCATGGTGATATGTCTCATACTCACAGCAATTGCTAACAAACTTGGGAAAAAAGAGTTCTAAAATAACTGTTTGACTATCAGTTTTGGTTGAGTTAAATTTCTACTGTGAAATATAAGCAAGTGAAATACAGTAATAATAAAATGCTCTAGGGCAGATGCTTAAAGAAAAGATGCCAGCAGAAAAAAATCTTGACTGAAAAGCTCTGTTTTCCTCAGCTTTCAATAATATTTTTTCACACCCTCTTTTTTCTCTTTACCCAGTGACAAAGGTAACACTCCTGCCAAATCTAGCTGCTGCCTCTTTGGATTGTAATTTCTGTCAGCAGACAACTCATTTCAAAATCATCTATATATCTAATAATTTCTGTATCAGGGAAAGGTAGGACATGAAAATATTACAGGACTTTAGGATACTAACTGTTTTGAGGTCCTAAATCTCTTAATATGTAAATAGAAATATTCATGCAACAAACAATATTAATCTTTATACATTTCTATTAAAAGCTTTAATGTGTGTTGAATTTATACTGAGGTCTTTTCAGACCTCCATGGAAATAATGGACTTGACAGAAATACATAATGAGAATAGCATAAATCCAGTTAGTGCTTAGTGTTTTACCCCAGAATAAACTGTGTTGCTGCTCTGGATGCATATCACTGAAGTTGGAGGTTTAACCACCACCTTCATTTAAGACGGCATGAAGAAGCCCCTAAATGTGTGATAACAGACTGCAGAAGATCAAGGGCCTTCAACCAAAATATATAAATAAACAGCTACCCAAAATGAAAATATTTCTTTCTGATCATATTTCCTAAGTTATCTCTTGGATTTTTATGGCTAAATCATAAATCATGGTGTTACTCAGTTGAAATTAAGATGATGATAAAACCTAGCTCATAGTAATTTTTATAAAAACCTACCATATAAACAAATCCTTCCCATTTTGCTTAGATTGAGTTTGAATGTAATACATTTTCTCCTTTGCTAAACACAAATTTGCTTCCTCATCTTCAGTAGGAACGTTTTTGTGAATTATGTGAATACATTAACATGAGTTCACTGGACAGTATCTGGGCCATGAGACGCCCTTTAGCATGTTACTAGGTGCTGTGATGCAATGTTATAAGATTTATGACTGGGGCAGTATTCAAAGGGGACATAAAATGTGTTTTCTGTCTCAGGGTTATTTCTGCACAAAATTAATTTTATTTTTTAAGTCGTGGTTTAACCCTAGCCGGGAACTAAACACCACACAGCTGCTCGCTCAC
>NW_009231987.1:0-702 GCF_000690835.1 Fulmarus glacialis
AGCTCCCCGCTCAATAGTTCTTCAGGCAGGGAGTAAGGGGATGCTCTCCTCCCGTATCCCCCCTTCCCTCGCCTCCCCACCCTGTCCCCAGGGTGATGCCAGCCCCAGTCCCCCACAGGGGTCTGCAGGGCAGCTCTGCTGTGCGGGGAACCTGGGGTGGGGTGGGGGGGGTCCCTCAGAGTAGTCCTGCCCAGTGCAGCACATGCTGAAGGGCACAGTCCCCACTTCGGGTTTCTCAGGGGCTCCAATGTGCAGAGGGAAAGGAAAACTCGAGGGCTGTAACTCGCCTAATACCCTCTCCTGGGGTCACGTGCCTTCCTGGGAGATCCAGGGACAGCTCAAAAATGGGGTCGCGTCTCTCTCCCTGTGGTCCCGAGACCCCGGTTGCGCTGCAGGGACCACCCCAGTGGTTTCCTTGCACTCCAGGAAAGCCCTGACCCAGTGGCTATGGGTGGGCTTATGGCAGAGAGAGGAAATTGCTCCCCGGTTGTCCTCCCACCCCAAATCTGCCACGTGCCTCGCCCATCCCAGCTGTGAGGCAGCACCGCATAGTCTCCCTGAGCAGGAGGCAGACATGGGCTGTGTGAGCCAGGGAGCTGGGGGCCAGCAGGAAGCCAACCTGCCACTGTCCCGCTGCCACCAGCCAGTGCCACCCCGGGAGGCAGCCAATGGTGCTGGGACCTGCCGGGGGAGGGTCGTTTT
>NW_009231987.1:723-964 GCF_000690835.1 Fulmarus glacialis
CTGGGCCCTGCCGGGGGAGGTTTGTTTTCCCTTCCCCAAGCATTAACCCCTGACAGATAAGAGGGGCCCTGGGTGAGCAAACAAGGCCAGGGCAAGGCAAAAACATGTGTAGCCAGCCAGGAAAGCAGCTTCATGTCCAGGGCTCCCCCTCGCCAGAGGCTTTGCCACCCTGGCACCACATGACTGCTGCGAGGTGGCCCGGGGACAGGTGGGGGAGGCAGGCGGCGGGCGCAGCGGGGAG
>NW_009231987.1:974-2189 GCF_000690835.1 Fulmarus glacialis
CAGGACTGCTGCGAGGTGGCCGGGGGACGGGTGGGGGAGGCAGGCGGCGTGGCAGGGGGAGACAGACAGAGCCACGCAGAGATGGCGGTCCCAGGACACAGGGACCAAGGGATGCTAGACTCCTGCATTGCCTCTTGGCACGCTGCCCTCTGCAACCAGCCTTGCTGAAGGGACCCAGCTCCACCCTGTTTCCCCCGTCCCTGAGCGGGGACTGAGCCCAGTCTCCAGGCAGGCACCCGGACCTGATGCTCTGAGGTGCCCTGCGCCCCGAATCCTCTCCTTTCCCCAACCCGCCCTCTCCCTCTTGCCACACACCCCAACAGGGGATCTGCTGGTCTGAGTGTCCTCCCCACCGACCGCAGAGGTCATCGCCCTGCCACCGTGCACCCAGACGCTGCCTCCCCGCCTGCCCCCCAGCACCTCTGGGACCTGCCTGAGCACAGGGACCCGTCCCACCTTCTCCTCCGACCTCGAGCCATCACCTCCCTTGGCCTGCCTCAGTTTTCCCTGCCTGCAAAGCAACTGCCCTCTTTGCACCCCTGGCTCCCTGCTGCTCTGACGTGTCTGCTCAGCGCCTGGGGACCCAGCCAGGGGAGGACAAACAAACCAATATATAAATATTGAATTTTCCCTCCCCGCTGTCCCTCCTCCCCAAGAGGCACGCGGTCCCCAGGCCTCACCCTCTCCCCAAGGGTTCATCTGAATAGCAAAAAGGAGGGAGAGGTTTCTCACCCCAGGAGCCCGGGCAGCTGGGCAGGGCACCGCTCCGGGAGGGAGTGCTGCCTGGAAGGGAAATCCTCAGCCTGCATTGCGGCATGGATCCAGCAAAGCTGCTTTGCAGGCAGGGGAAACTGAGGCACAATAAGGGAGGTCAGAGGGGTGAGGGAGAGCACGTGTTGTGCGAGAAAAGCCTTTTTCTTCCTCCCCAAGAGGAGGGCCAGGTGAAGGGGACAGCCGGTAGCAACCTCCCCACCGGTGCTCATGCACTGCCTTTAACCTCCCCAGACAGTCCTGGCGTGGTTGGAAAAAATCCTCTCCGAAGGCTTCACCGTTCCTCTTGTCTTGTTTAGGTGGCCAACAAGGGGACCGAGGCTTGCCCTGCCAGCCCACCCCAAGCTCCTGTCACCCCCTCCCCATCTGTGACCAGCCCCCGCACGCCCAGCAGCAGCAGCAGAAGTCGGTGGATTAAGCCCTAAGCCTGCAGCCAGACGTGGC
>NW_009231987.1:2361-2622 GCF_000690835.1 Fulmarus glacialis
CCAGACCCCCCCCAGGGACAACTCCACGCCACCACCATCCTCACCACTGGGGACGTACCCGCTGCATGATTTCATGAGCACGACGTAGTGCAGGGAAGCAGGGGGACAGGCACCGCTCCCACCCGCTGAAAGCCAAGGGGACGTGAGCCGTTCCCCCAGGAGCATTGGAGCAGGAGCGATGGGGAGGCCAGGGATGTGACAGGCCACCCCAGTGTTGGAAGCCCGGTAAGGGCTGGTTTTGGGGGCTTTTTCAAAGGCGGG
>NW_009231988.1:0-44366 GCF_000690835.1 Fulmarus glacialis
ACCTTAAAAGTCTTTTCCAACCTAAAAGATTCTATGAAACACATGCAAAGAGGTACCTTTATATTGTACAAAGGGGCACAGTTCCCTTTCATCAAAGTGACTTTGATGCAACTTTTCAGGTGTGGCAAGTAGTTGAAGGAGCCACACTGAATCCACACTGAATATATCAAACCTCCATTTGGACTCACATTCATCCTATTTCATTAGCAAGCCTGGGCCATGGCATTCCCTATCCTGACCTTTATGACTGTCCACTGCCTTGTGTTAAAGCAGGACTCTCACAGCTAGGAAAGTCCAAGTATGACTGTGAGTAACCCAACTTCCTAATCTAGCCTTCCTCAAGCTGTTACACTAAGTGTCTGCATAATGACTCAGTGGAAAGGTTATAAAATTACCCCAATTCAAAAAATTGCAATAAAATATCTTTAACCCTCTACTATTATTTGGAGGGGGGGAGAAATAAAAACCCAATTAAAAAAAAACAACCCAAACCCACCAAAGTAGTCTTATAAAACGATACTTCATTATTATTAAGTGAACCTCTCAACTGGACAAGGAATAGAACTTAGTTACAAAGATACAACTGATCAATACCCAAACTTTCACAGCTAATAAATCGGCTTGTGTCTGCAGTAATGCAAGCCTCTCCTTCCTTCAGAAAGCACATGGAAGTAAGCTTGAAGAGATCATTTTATTTTTCAAACGAAATTTTGGGACATACTGTCCGAGACAGCTGACTCAGCAGGTCAGAGCCCTAGTTCATATACACAATGTGGATATAGGATCATATGATCATTAGATAATCCAAGCTAAACGGGAGCTCAGGAGGTCTCTAGTCCAACCTCCTCACAGCAGAGCCAGCTGCATGGTCAGACCAGGTTGCTCAGGACTGTGTCCAGTCTGGTCTGGAAACAGACATACTGTCCGAGACAGCTGACTCAGCAGGTCAGAGCCCTAGTTCATATACACAATGTGGATATAGGATCATATGATCATTAGATAATCCAAGCTAAACGGGAGCTCAGGAGGTCTCTAGTCCAACCTCCTCACAGCAGAGCCAGCTGCATGGTCAGACCAGGTTGCTCAGGACTGTGTCCAGTCTGGTCTGGAAACACCCCCAGGAAGGAGCCAGCACAGCCTCCCTGGGCAGCCTGCGCCACTGCCCCACGGGGACAAAGTTCCTCCCTATATCCAGTCTGAACCTCTCTTGTTGCAACTTGTGTCTGTTGTCTCATGTCCTAACACCAGGTGGCACTGTGAAGAGCCTGGCTCTGTCTTCTTGATCACCCCCCTGTAGGTACTCGGGGGCTGGTGTTAAGTCCTCCCAGAGCCGTCTCTTCTCCAGGGCTGCACCAGCCCCACTTGCTCAGTCTGTTTGCAGGGTAAGAGCTGCAGCCCCTGACCTCCCTGGGGGCCCCACGCTGAACTTGCTCCAGTCTGCGAATGTCTTTCTTCACATTTTATTAATGTGAAATTCCTTTTTTGAAATCACCTGGGATTTTATTTGGCTCTAAACTAACTTGAAATAATCAACCAATAACTATGGAAGTTGAACTAAAAATTACAAACTTGGAAATACTGATGAATATAATTATAAGCTAAGTGAGGATGCCTGTTACCCAGATTCGGGGAATGCCGTGACTGCATTCTTTAAATCACACCAAACAAAAATAGCTTTTGAATGCCTTCATCATTTACAGTATGTGCCATATACATTAATTATTTCAACTATTATGCCAAGGTCAAAAGTAAGGTGAACACCCACCAATACTGCATGAAGATGAATGCCTGAGCTGCTTATCCTCTTTGCTATTATTTCTTCTTCAGCCTGATGCTTTCAGTGGGTCATATATTGTAATTCTGTGCAAAATCAGCAACATTCAATATTGGCAGCATTGCACAGAGCTCGTTAGCCACTCACAAAAGCACAGAGCACACATCAAAGAGAGAAAGAAGGAACCTGAGTTTCTATATTTTGCTTTCAAGACACTGGTCTATGACTTGGCCTAGATTTGGTCTACAAGCTTTTGTCTGGCCCAGTTGCACTCACTTTTAAGTTCGATCTGTCCTCAACTACATCTACTGGCACGCTGTGGTAAATCAGGTGTGAGTCTACAGAAGTTCATGGATTTTACCAACGTAAAACTCACATAACATGAGGTTGGCACAAGGTCTCTTATGTCTAGAACATCTTCCCAGTCATCATACACTGAACCAAACATGTTCTCAGGCCACAAAACACCTGTCTCATGCAGCGAAAACCCACCTGCCCCACCATCGTCACGTGTGATGTCCCGAATTCCCAGCTGTCCTGCTCTCTGTAGCTGTACCAGCTTAGCTTAGGTCCTAGATGACAGACTAAAGAAACACAAGCTCTCAGGCACTCGCTGTATTTGTTTGTGGAATGCTTACTGTAATCTCCGAATTCACTGTATTATATTATCAATAAATTGAGAGCTGTAACTTCTTTTCAGAAATGTGCACCGATAACTTACTTATGCACAGAAATATTCACTTCTTATGCACAGATACATCATGTCCTGTTCCAAAATACATTACAGAACTACAACAAAAAGCAAGAGGGAGCTAAAAAAAGACTGGGGAAACAGAAATAGGAAGAAGCTTTATAAGATTTGAAGAAAAGGTGTTTAAAAGGTGATTGACTAATAAAGTTTTTTTATTTTCTTCCTCGAAGAAAAAAATAGAATATGCACACTGGAAAATAAAAGCCGGATATACTAGGCTTTACTTTTGCTTTTATTTGCTTACATTCTCCAGTTTGTCTGAGTTTTCCTACTAAAAAACAGCTAGGGTTTTTTTAGCCTAAATTGAGTAAGGTGATAACTGTCCTTTATGACTAAAGTGACAAAATCTGTTTCTAAGCTATTTTAGCACTTTAGTTTGCATAAATCCATCTTCTAGTGAAAATCAGTACTAGAAAGGTAAGCAGATATTGGCTATTTAGCCAAATATTCGTAATTATTTTAGACACATTTATTCATTCACATTATTAGTGTTCATATTCAGTAATTAGAAAAGATCCTGGGTTATCTCTGTTTACAGGTGAAGTAAGTGGACTATTTTATATCTTTTATGCCATGCAATGTACCTGCTTTCAGTATAAACAGAAAGTAAAACTTTTTATTGAAAATAATCACTTTATGAGCACAATCTAATTCAAAATGTATAAAAGAAGCACGTGGATCTTTATGCATTTATTCTAGTTTGCTTTTTTTTTCAGTTTTTATCTTTTAGACATTACAAAGGATAAAAAGGAGCTTCTTTTAGAGGTAAGAAAGTGAAAACTTTCTTATGAGATAATAAACTTTCTTGTGAGATAATACTATAGCCCAATAACCCTAGAACTGAAATTCAAATTGCACAGAACTAATGGGAATTCTGAAGCAAGCTCAGAATGCAGATCAGAGTATTGATCAGCTATCAACCACAAGTCAGGAAACAAAATTTATAAAGGTCTCTAGATGTTTCCGAAAGACTGAATGTGTAAAAGCAGAGTAAAAGGTATGTTCTCTGTCATCTACTGCAAAGGAAATGCATGACTAAACACTCCAGGGTTCAGTGTGCCAGATAAATTCAGTTTCCTAATAAAAACCAAACATGAAACAAGATCGAAAATGTTAGGAAATATCTTCATTTTCAAGCACTAGGATTGTTGGTTCTTCAGTTCTTATGCACAAAATTTCAAATAAAACAGTGGCAGGCACTTGGTGCGGAGGTATATAAGCACAAACAATGCTGGAGTGCTTTGGCTACCATTTACACTCACATCATCTAGCTTAACTAGCAATCTGTTACTTGATTTAGTCAGAGGCGAAACCTCCAGCCTAGACACACACTTAATGTAGGCAGTGACCAGCTGTCATGAGACCAAACAAATGTCCGTATCTGCACTACATGCTCAGTTAATCATGTTAATTAGCAGGTTCTAACAACTGACATTTCCCACTGTATATAAGTCATATAATATATGATTGTAAGATCAAATAATATCAGGAACAGGATGAAGGAGGTATTTCAAAGAAGGCTTAAGTAATATACATATTAGATATGAAATCAAATCTCTTTGCTCCACAACTAAGATGTCTGAGCAAAGCTTTCCCTCTGACCTAGAAAACACTTCTTGTTCTACAAAACGTATGAACTCAAAGGAGTAGGAGTCAGCATTCTCTGTTTACTGTCAGAGACCTAGGACCAATTTTTCAAACACACTCAAATAATGCAAGAGCCTAACTCTGAAAAGTACTTCAGTATCTACACTGTGTAGTTGTATTTGAAAATCTCAGTGCATGACAGAGGTATAAAAAAGATGTTAAATGCCCAACTTAGCAGAACTTAAGGACCTAGCACCAAAAAGTAACTGTGAAAGCCACAAATGTAACGCTGCTACCTGCCCATTAACACTGGCAGCATAGTTCTAAATTAGTGGCCAAGACACTTGCCTGGAAAGTGGGACGTCCTGGAAGCCAGGCACCTCCACCAGCCGGAGACTGTTTTCCGCGTCATTAGAAAAGTCCACGCAAGGGGTCTTTGGAAGAAGAACTGGAATTTGGGTTCCCCGAGTGCCCCAGCCACGAGGTGAGAGTGTTTATATGGCCAACAGGAACAGCTGCTTCAGCACAGCTGTGACCCTATGCTATTGTTACACTCATCTGGTCTGCCATACCTTCTGAAATCTTCTTTGATGACTATGATCTAAGGAACACTAAAGACACATGGGTCAGCATTAGGATTTACACTGAAGACCTTTGTGCGAGTTAACTTACCCTGCCAAGAAGCAAGACAAATCAGCCCCTCCTAAGGTCTCTGTTGCCGTAACAAGATCACAGTATCTGAGCTGTCACATTTAAATACAGTTCCAGCATCTCTACACTAACTTTCAGTGACTCAGGGGTGCAGGTGGACTCTCAGATAGTTACAATATAATTATATTCATCCACAGGGGCAGAAAAATCATGTATAAGGTTTAGGTTATTCTATGTCGGCAAACCAATTAGGCCATCGTTATATCATAGCTATTATTAGGACATTAATAATGGAATGAAAATTTTCTTGGGTCTCAGGAATCCCACAAAAATAAGTAAACTGGTTAGTGTGATGCTATTCCCAGTATGTCAACAATAGTTTCAAATGCTAGATACAAAAAAGGGATAGTCAAGCACTATTTCATAGAGAATGGAAAGCACAGTTCAAAAATACTTTGGGTATCCCACATAGTCAAACTTTTTTGCTCATTAATGGATGTCACAGAAATAAATTATTATTAAATTAACAGTGAAACTCAACCACGTCTTCAACTGCAGACTAGAGTGATCTAGCCAGACATCCACATGGGGGCATCAGTAGAACCTGTAAGCATCCATGCTGCTACTCAGCTTGTTGACTGGTAAACACAAGTTACAAAGTACACATAAAAGCAGCAGTTTCAAGACACAAATTAGTATTTCACAGGTATAAAACAATAGAAATGTCAATATGAAGGCTTAAGATCATTCCCATTATGTAAATTATCCTTCACAAACAATTTCTTCTGTATTTTTAATCAACCCCATTATCACTTGTGTTACAATAACCACTCTCTTTGTGCTGTAACACCCCAAACACCTCAAATTAAGGATACTGCAAACAGGAAGAACCCACAGAGAGCCAAGTAACCTATGAGTAGTGAGATGCTAAGAGAAAGACACGCTGAAATACCGTGGGTCACATTTATGGAATTGTATCTTACACTTTGGTAGCAGAATTCACATGTACAGATACATGATGCTTAGTAAATCTCTTTTTTCTTTTACCATGAACAATCTGTGAACAGCATTGGGGTTTAAAACGAAACAATTCCTTGGTAGTACGTAAGTAAGGCCAATTAAATAGAGCAGAACTGCTACCTCCTTGCTTCTACTTGCTTCCAGAATGCCCAGGTGTTGTTCACACAGGGGACTTCACATCTACCACAAAACTTTCTTTCGTGACCCTTAAAAGGTCTGCCTCCCTCACCTCAGAAATCTAGACTCCATCCTGTTGCCCTATATTTCAAATATACACAGCTTTTCCATGGGACCAAGGCCTCTGAAATATGGCTGTTACTTCATTTTGCATCTACGAATCAGCATATGCCTGTCCTGCTATTTTGCAGAAAACCAGCTCCATCCAATTGTTCCAGTTAGATAGAGTCCCCTAACAGAGAGTTTGTGGAACAGTAGGCTGCCAGGCCTGAGAAAAATGAGAATATTCCTAATACATGAGGAATGATAAATGGTACTGCTAGCTAAAAAGAGGTGCCCTAGTTAAAGACCTATTAATGGATGCATGGCTGATAGTGTGCTAGCTTATCTAGCGTGTTGCACATTTCAATGCTTTCCATAAAAAGTCATAAAGTCTATACATCTGTGTTTTAACATACTTGCGCTACCCTGTGTAATTTAAAACATTACCTCAGCTGACCCGTATGCTCAGGATAGATGTCAACATTGACTGATACTAGGTAACATTTTAATTTTAGCAGGAGATGTCAACTTTTAGTAGCATGTATTACAGGTTGCAATTTACTCACAAACGACTTGCAGTATTTTTTTTGAGCTCCTCGGGGTCCTCACTGACATTGCTCTTCCTACATCACCTTATGCTATTAATATTTTACTTACTTTTCTTTAGCCTGGATATGGTCACTGTTAATTACGAAGATAAATATCAGTTTATTTTAATGAATATCCTCCTGACTTACACAAAGCCAACATAATGTTCAGAATCAAGCACTTACAAGTAAGGCATGTTTAAACTAAAATGAATGCATGACCGAAGTTATTTGAGGCACCTTGTTAAACTGTTGGTTGATCTGTGACGCAAATATAGACAGCATAAACAACTAAGAGATTATTTCAACAAGGAGTTAAAAGTCAAGAACACAAAATACAGAGTCAAGTTTTTCCAGTTAGTGTAAAATTTACATTTGTGTCTTATGGCTTTAAGGTCTTCTCAGCTCATCACAGAGCATTTGTAGGTATCAGTCAGTCTGGCATGTCTAAATCTTTAGCCCAATTTCTGAGTGCATTGCTGAGGAGAAAAGAAAGTAAAGGTCAGTAAAACTCAGCAGACTACCGAGTACCAACAGATACAGTATGGGTTACTTTTTTCTCTTTTAAGAAACTACTGCAAAATTACCAGCTCTGTGTAAGACAAGCAGGATGAATAAATGGGGAGAGGGAGATAAGTTGAAAATGTAGTTACAGGTTGAGCAGCAGAAAGCTGCCAGCAGTCCACCATAAAGTTTTCAGCGCAGAGTATAGGGAAAAGAGCAAAATACAATGTCACCAGTTAATTACTTTTTCAGTAGAAGGCTAGCAATTTATCACCAAATTACTTGAAATAGATTTAGACAGCTAAAGCAACAAGCAAAAACAAAATGAAAATTATCTACACGTAATTGAAGGTATTCACTAAAATTCATAGAAAATATACAGAATACTTTTTAACAAATGTTCATTTATGATTCCTCTTTTCTCACAGTTGTGTTTAAAGGTCACCGTTCCATGCTTGTTCCTCCCAGTGGAAAGACAGCAGCAATGCCCATGTAAGTATGGAGTAAGAGGCAACAGACATTAAAATACAACAGACATTATAGAGCAGTTGGGACTATACAGATTAGTGCAGTTAACACCAACCAGAGCATGCCTGAATTGTAACCAGTCTCTAGTTTTGCTGTACTAACGGGTCAATTCTGAAGACGGGTACTAAGTTAGCTCTGTCACTTCCTTGTGGAAGCCTTGAGGCCTTTGATTCTGCAGAAGAGGCACTTCCTGAAAAACCATGGGTAAAATAAATGCGTTAGACAGCTGTTAGTATATATATACACAAGTTCAAGTTCATTATGGGACTAAAATGTGAATAAAGTAATTACTACTTGTTCAAGGCAATGAAAGTACTGCAGCAGTGCCACAGTAAGCCAGATACATGAGAAAGTAAAAGGACAACTGTTATTTTTTCTAAAAGTGTGCCCAAGAATTAGCAGAGCAAATATTAGAAGGAAAAAGTTCTGTACAACATGAACTGAGCTTGACATTTGAAATAGTTGCTGATAGAGCTGCAAACATTGAGGACCACCCAGAGTGAATAAAGAGGTAGAGGAGCATGCAGAGAGATGAACCAGATCATGCAACTATGTGCAAACAGCCTGGAATGTCAGAGGAAGAATGTAATTTAACCAATGCAAATGCCAAAAAAACAAAGATAACAAATGGGAACACGCTAGGAGGCAAGGAAAAATCAAATCAACAAAGAGACCTATGCAAGCAATAAAAAAACATGACAGATGAGAATGAAACCACAAGGGAAGGTAAAAGAAGCATCTGGTTACGAGAACTGTTTGATTTGTAGGAAATGTGTAGGGTCTGTGGGAGTTAACTACTCAGATACACTTGCAGCTGCTGGCAGATTTGGAAGCTGATCGCATCCTCCAGGTTCAGCTGGAGGATAAGATTTTGCAGAAGAACCTCCTTTTCCTTTCACATTACACTGTTGTTTTTCCTCTACATAAAGGATCAAACATCTCCTGCTCAGAGGCTGACATGGCCACTTCACAGGTGCTTCATTTAGGCTTCTCATTTACTCTTTAGTTTTCCTTATCCTAAAGCATCGCTAAGACACCAATAAGAAACAAGAAAACTTGCTACAGTCCTCACAGAAGTCATGGACTGCTCTGTGCTGATTCAGTATACCACCATCAGAGAGAGAAGTACACGGTCCTCTGAGCAGTTCAAAAGCACCTAAGCCTCAGACGCTTATGCCAGCTGGCTCCCTTGGACACGTGCCTGCACTGCCCTGGTACACACGTGCGGCTTCTCACGCTGCCTTGAAGTCCCAGGGTGTGGTTCTAAGCGAGGCACATCCCAACCGAGAGTGTTCCCAATTCCAACCAACACCGATGCTTACGCCTTTCAAATAGCTGTGAATTTGAGAAAAGGTTTAACACAAGCCTTCTGCAATTTTTCACAGCTGAGTTGCTGAGTGGGTGAAAGAATGGGTCAGAACAGAGGGCACTCGCAACATCTCTGCTGTAGCCCTCAAAATCTAAATTCAGAAGAGAAAGATCCAAAGATAAGATGCCTACTACATAATTAGAAATATAATTTCTGTACTATCAGAAAATAGGATAGATCATGTTGGTATTTTTGTTGTTCTTGTTGGCAAATTTCTATTTGTTGTAATGTTTTATTCAGGATCTTTGAAGGACTTCTGGCCAGCTGCAGATTGCAACCATGAATATCCCCAGCATTTCAGATTGGCTGAAAGCTGCGTTTACATTTTTCACTTGGACAGTCCACCTCCATACAGTTCCAAGTCACATTTTCCGAGCCATGGAGAGATGCTTGTATAGTAGGCCTCTGTTACTTGCTTACTGGTAACACGTGGCAGTGGCAGCCTTTCTGTGCCACTTACACAGAAGGAGCCTTCCATATACCTAAGAATAGCCCGTGACAATACTGAACCTGATGGTTTCCCAAGGGCTATTACTACACGCCTTCGCCACAACAGGAGCACAACAGTCAGCTCATCACTGCCAGACATGCTGAAAGCAGGGACACAGTATTAGGATCTTAGTGCTCAAATATTTGTCTGCTTTATTTAAGCTGACTTAAATCTGCAAACAGAAACCCAGCTGTGCACTCTTTTCCTAACTTTTCAGTTCATAATCCGTATGTAGATCCACAAATCTAACCTGAAAACTCCACAACTGAGAAGCCAAAAAATGACCCATTTTGCAGGAAGCTTGGTGTGCACTATATGGAGCTAGGGCAGAACTTTAGTGGGTTGTGAAACAAGAAAAACCCAGATGTGTCAGCCTGCTTTGGGACCAGTGGGACAGTTTCCTAAATAATCCCTAAATTAGCCTGGAAGGAATTATCGCTTCTCCAGCTCGTAGGTCTTACCAAACAAGATTCCCTTGCATGCAGTCTACATGCAGAACCTTTCTTGATGAAATACTCTCACTTATACTAAAATCATTACAGAAATGTCAGTAAAGAGTGCTAGTGTTAATGACATCATCTTCCCCTGGTGCCATAAATATCATCCCATGTGATCCTGCTCACAGAGGATTAGCATATGTAAGGAGATTCTAATTTTCTTTCCATCTGAGGTATGAAATACATCATGCATTCCTAAAGCAGGACCATAGTGTCACCTACACTGCTTTCAGTACTGCTGGGACATTCATGTCACTCTAAAAGCCTCAAGTCCTGTGAGCTCCGAGAGGTGGCCAAAAGCTGAGATACCATCTTTTTCTAGCTTGGAAACTCACAATCCATGCATGATGCAGCACCCTGCTCCTCCCCTATTCTATTCTATTGTTGTTATACTCATGAATAAGCATAGTGACACCTGTCCTTGGAGAGTGTCATACAGTCCTAATTGTATTACACCACCGTGTAGTACTTGTTCTGAAAAAGCATTACTGAAGAACATTGATGAAGTGCAGTACAGCCAACAGAATATTTCTATGAAACCTTCAATTTTCCAGCACTTCCTGATTATCTTCTGATTTGAGCTGTGTGACCCAGCTAAGCATTAACATTGATTTTTGAATTTAATTACAGACACTCTGGCTTGGAGAGCTGTGACATGCTGAAATTCAATTGAATTGGGCTTGCCCTGGCCTCCTCCTAATACACACTGTGCTGATTAATCCAATCCTGTTCTGATTTTCTGCAGTGCAGGCTACATTTATCCGTTCCCATTCCTTCACAATGAATGCTGCCCACCATTTGCATCCTGATTCAGCACTGATTAACCACATGCCCCACATCAGCTTCTTGTACTTCACTGAAAAGTTATCACAGAAACCTATGGCTTTAAAAAGAACAGGGGCAGTAAGAACAAGACAAAGTAAGGGCAGATAGGAACTCAACATGTGTTTTGGGGAGCAATTTACAGATTTAGATTTGTATAGACTGCAATAGGCATATATTATTCAGACCATGTTTATTCATCTACATCGTTATTCCTATCCTTGCCTTTTGACAGCACACGTGGTTGTATCACAGCTCAGTTTTTAAGAGATTTTATTACATCGATAACGTAAGTAGATTACATCCACCCAGTGCCAACTCTTGACTGATATTAGCCGTGGGATAATGACAAACACTTGTTTACTCTATTGGTTCATGGAAGGGGTAAGTATGATATCTTGTTTCAAGCTAAGAAGTCCTGATTCATGTTTCTTACCCATAAAATCATAAACAGACCCCAGCATACCAGAACCTACTCTTAGTCAATATCACAACAAAGTCATGTTCCAGGATGTTCAGAATATAGCTATAAAAATTATGTCATCAGGAGATTATCACCAGTAGAATTTAAAACACTTTAAAAAGTTTAATATCCATTTCCTCTTCATGGAACAACTAATGCATAAGAAAGCTTATGGCAAAATTTTAAAGTGGTTCAGAACCTCTTTCAGAAGTTACCTGGGAATCTTCATTCAAAATGGAAATTGAGTTCCCAAATTACTTCGAAGTTTTCGACACTTTTACCCTTAGGGTCTGAACCTGCAATTACGGAAAGGTTTAGCTTTCAGCATCTGAGCATTAGAGCTTCCCAGTTTCCATCTGTTAACTGGGCCACGGCTCTTTTGCTCTGACCCTACAACACCCTCTTCAAATTCCTATTTACTAAGCACCAAGTAATTAAGTTATAACTGTTTCCATTGACAGCTATTCCTTCCTCATTTCTGCCCTATCCTCCACATAGGTCAACCTTGAATTGGGTTTTAAGACTTCAGGCAAGTTTCAACTGATGAATTCACACCTTGCTGTCTGCAGATCTGTAAAGCTTTACTGTCTAAGGGTCTCTGTTAATGGGAAAAGGAGGAAAACCATTTTAAACAAGAATACACAGGCCATATTGTTCGCTTCCCTAATGTGTTTATAAGGTGAAGCCTGTCACTATTTTGCAAGACAAAATCTTTGCATTTTTCACTCTCTATTTCAGCAGTCCAGTCTGCTTGGGGTTTTGAATTGCACACAAAAAGCAGATTTAAAATACGTTAAGTAATGCCCAAATTCAGTAATTCCTCCTTTAAATTATAGTAGGCTTTATACAGCAACAAAATACACAATGTGTGTTTGTGTGTATAAAAAAAACCCTGTCAGTTCAGAAGGTGTTAGCAAAGTTACTATCAGATTTACCTGCCTTTTGCTGAAAGGACCTTTCTAATTACAGTCTTTCAATTTTGCTTTTTAAAAACATGCTTCTTTGTAGTTCACAGCCCACCTGTGAACTTCTGAAGAGCTCTCCTGTAGAAAATTACAGGGGAGGAGGAAAAAGAATAATATATCATAAATGTACATGGAAAACATTATTTATTATAAAATATGACTATGATATATAGGCAGCAGCAATAGTTTCTTCAAAAGCTCTCTGTCAGTTGAGTATTTAACCTGGGCACTCAGCATCAACACTGTTAACATGCTAAGTAACAAGAATGCTGAAATATATGTAAATTCAAAATCGTGCATCTTTCTATTGTTGTACAAATGATTACACAAGGGCTACATTACTGAATATACCACACATTCAAATTTGATTTGTTTATTTTTCCCTATACAGGCTGCCTTGCTGAAACATTGAAGCTGGCCCGTAGACACAGTCTTCTTCATGAGGATCACTTCACATTTTGCATTTAAAATTCAACTGCTCGGTAAACATCAATTGTGTTCTTTCTCCACACAAAATTAAAAAGAAACCCATGCTTTGTACCATGTCAACTAGAGCACTTTAACATTCAGAATAACTTCTACAAATATAAACTGTTGCAATTAGGTGAAAATGTTTCTTCAAATATTTTTTAAATACTCTCTCTCCAATGCTGCCCTTAAAGCCAAACTAAAATCTAGGGAGAAAACAAACAGTCCCTTTACCAATGGCAAAGATAGCACCAGATATTGTTTTAAAAATACAAGACTGGAAAAGATGTCTGGTTCGTTATTTTACAATCAAAATCCATTATAATCTCTTTCAAAAAATATACAGACCCCATTTGAAAAGTGAAGTATTTGTTCCTACCCTCCCACTGGGATAGCTTTACCCCAATGTCTAGAAATATTCTTCTCACTTCCAGCTTCATTTTATTCCTGGATTATGCTCATTTTATGCTCATTTATTTTTGTGCCATATATTCTGAGATAGTTCAAATCAACTATATTTTTGAGTTAAGCTGCACCTCTGCTGTTGAAACAACCCATTGCTATTTTTTTCTCTAATGAAATAACTTGTAACGGTACCTTCAGAATTCCCAGTAGCACCAAGCAGGACAGATTCATCACTTTTTACATTCTCAGAGCACTTGTTTGATCCACCAATATGTTTAAATATATGCTAAACTTTAACAATATGAATATTGCAGCTGACCTTGACAGCATTACAAGCGTGCTTCACATGTTTAAGCTAAAATGCTCTATGCATTGATGGGTTGAAGCAATATGCTCCGCAAGGTGCAGACTGAGACCAAGGGAGCAGGAGATCAGGATCTGAGGTAGCCAAAACAAAGAACAGGCGCAAGAGCAGAGGCAGTGAGGTCAACCTTGTGCATCAAGAAAGAATAACCTAAGGTAAAACATTTTGGGGGTTTGCTGTTCACTTTTAACATAGTAATTCTTATTTCTTTAAGATCATACTTACTAACACTACTCTAACAATCTATACCATATTCACACGTGATGCATTTGATGAATTCAAAATTAAAAAAGAAAAAAGTACTCTACCTGATATCAATGATTGAGGGTTTCTTTTTGTAAAGAAGCTAAAATGTTTCAAACCAAACTATTTTTAAGCTTAAGTCTATTACAAGGAATAAACATAAAAATATTATTTGTGAAACATCGTCATATATTACAGATTGAAAAATACCCTATTCTACAGCACAGACCTTACATATTAAACTCTATTTGCGCTCTCATGCAATACAAAGCAAATATTCAAGTATCGTGCTATCTCCTCCTTCTCCTGCTTTCCTAGATTCTAAACCTAGAATTTCCCTCCTTCTGAAATAATCATCATAACGGGAGCAAGAGGTGGGCTGTAGCCTTTGGTGTCATTAACCGCTACGAGGAAACATGGAAACTGAACTGACGTACTGACAAACAAATGCAGGATCAAACACTCAGTGTTGCAAGTTGGTGGATGTTTCCAGTTGCACAAACTGGGGTTAGGTCCCAAAACCTTCCTGTTTCTGCAGCTTTTTTCTGGCTGTAAGCCTGCTGAAGTCTTTACGTAAAAGATTCACACGGGGATGCTGAGGAGCTCACATAAGTAAGTGCTGGATCAGGGTGGTTCTTTCAAATGTACTGTAGGCTTTAAGATTTCTACAGGTTCAGAGTCTTTTGACTTATTAGCTGTTTCAGAAGGATCTGCAATTTACTTTTTTACTGATGGGTGACTTTAATCCATATAAAGACATTTGTGCAAATCCCTGTTATTGATCCTGCAATGTACAGTTGAAAAAGGGCTACATTCTTCATACTTTTTTCCCTTTGCTTGCTTCTGAGTTGTTTGAGGTTTTGATTATTTTTTTTTCCCATGCTGCTCTATGTTTTCCTCATTGTCACCTCAATTGATTTTCTTGAACTATTCAAAACTAACATGTTTGACAACTGTGAAGAAAATACGCCAAAAAAAAAAAAAAAATTAGATTGTTCTTCCCAGATTCTGAAGACGCTGTTACCCAGCTAACATAAGTTGGAGGAAGAATATACTGATGTCTTCAGCAAACACTGAAGGGCTTGAAGTCTTTTTCTAACCCTAAAGGGCTGATTCCTTAGTAACAGAGAATATGCAACATTTTGTATTCCAGACTGTCAAACCGATAATAACACGATGAAAGCATATATATCTACTGTATAAAAAGACTTTTCAAATCTGGCTTCAGAACAATTATCCAGTTAAAACAGTGAAGGCAGTTGTTATATTTTTATTTACTTTATTATAATGCAGACAGAATCTTGATCATTTCCCTAAACTTTATTTGTAAAAACCATTCTGGTGAATCTAACCTGGTATCTTCCCTCTCTCTGGTAACACATGCAAGAAGCCCTGCGTGGCCAGTTGCAAGGTGTATCACCCACAGAAAACAAATTTCTCCCTAATTACCTTTATTATAACAAAAAGATACTTTGTTTTAATTTTCATTATTATTGCCCAAAATACTGTCAGCAAATATTTAATCTTTTGAAGCTTACAAAGCTTTTGATTTCAAATATGAAATGTGAAGTCTTGTTTCCTTTGATTAGTTTTTTAATATGTTGAATGCAGTCCGGTTCTCATGTGGGTGAAAAGGAAACACCCCCATTCATTATACTCATTCATTTGTACACCTTCACGCTGTCTTCCATTGTATGTCCCTTACATGAGGTCCAACCCTTTCAGTGTAGTTTCTTTCAAGAATTTTGTCCTTTATGAGAACAGTTCTTAGGAAAATTCTCCTACTGCCACTCTAAATCCTGTTTCTCATAGTCTTCTATAGTCTTTTCATAGTCTTCCACTCCCAGCTGCCATCCATCAGCATGAATGAAGACTAGCTGAAGATGTACATGTTAGACTGTAAACTCTGCGGGGCAGACACTCTGAACGTGATTCTTCATTGTCTTCCAAGCTGTGCAGGAGTTCACACCTATGCACAGCAGGTTGTGTACATCACTACCGCTCGAATGTGGCAGGGCACCCCTTCTCACTTTGCATTCCCTCAAGTTGACTGCACAAAACTAAGTCAATTAGATTTTGAATAATTTTTAATTAACAGGTGATTTTTAAGTGTTCTCTGTTGCTAGAAACATTTCAGAAATTAAAGCGAATGCTCAGAATGAAGTTTGCTTTGACACTAATTAATGAAATCCTTTGAAAAATATATAAAGCAAAACTTTTGTTTCAGTTCTAGTCATTGGACAAAAGTAGCCTCATTGGAGCCATCCTGACAGACAGTCGCAAAATTGTGAGATCAGATTGTGTACCATACTCCTCAGGGGAAGATTATTAAAACAAAGATAAACTTGCAGCCAGTGAGATTTAAATGGACTGTTTGTACTAAGCACAAACACAGATGTTTTCTTGAGTCACTGCCTGAATCCAGGAACCCCAGATTAACAAAAATTAAATTCTCCTATCAGCACAGAAAATACAGATAAAGAAGGTACTGTGTACTCTCATAAACCAAATATCATATACTTAAGAGAATATCTGTTGCATAACAACAGGGAATTTAATTATTTTGTTTCAACAGTGAATTTAATTATTTTGTTTATCTGTGAACATATATATCTTTGCATTTGCATCTTGACATGACTAATGAAAGTACAGTGTTTTGTCTGCAACTAATTCCTTTTCACTTAATACGGCAATGACTGACTAATGTCATTTTCTGGTGTGGAGGACATCCTGTAACACAGTCAATGTTGCTTCAGAACCTTTGAACTTAATTATCTCCAAATAGAAGGCAGAGTAATAGATACGATTTTTCTCTCTTTTTCTCTCTCTTTATCTCTGAAATTACCTGCTGTGTATCAGAAGATTTTTCAAAGATTTATGGTTAAGCAAATGCTGCTGTTACTGGTGCCCAATTCTCAACAGGAATTTTGCATTAGTAAGGCAAGTAAAATTTGATCTGGAAATGTCTGTTAGGATTATACTTAGTGTAATTTATTTAAACTAAATTAGAAAAAAAAATTATCTACAATTAGAGGCCTGGTCCTACTTTTCTAAGTGCATATAAAACTATGATTGGCTTTTATGGAAGTTTTGAATGTGCAAAGAATACAAAATTATATTAAAGTATATTAAGTTGTTCCTCTAACACGAAATAGGATTATGAATACCAAATAACTACACTGTGGTCAAAAGAAACTGGTGATGAGATCTCTTGAATTTTGAGAACATAAATTTACAAATGTGCCCTCTCAATGTAGAACACAGGTGTTTTAGTTCAATTTCTAATTGTTTTAAATAGCATTCAGAGACTTCTCATATCGTTGCCAAAGTGTTTTTCCATTCCACAGTTGCGGAATGGAATCTTGAATTCTGAGACATTATTGCAAAATAATAAATCAGGTATGATGGCTGAGTCACAAGAATCAAGTGGCCGTGACACTACCGGGTGAAATCCTAATCATTAACATCAGTTGCAAAATTTGCATTGACTTAAACAAGGATAGACCTTCACTTGTGAATTAGAAGTTTATTTTGTGGATATTCTGAAGCATTCCTTTCACACACACTATCATAATTTGGAAGCTACACAAACGTGGGCAACACCACACAGGAAATGAAAAAATGTAGCATGCAAGAATGAAATTTTTCTAACAGTGCTAGTTTTTCAAAAACAAAATACAATTATTTCTAGAGGATATTCAGTAACATATGCACCAACTCAGCATTCTGAATTTTTAGTTGCCCATATGCTGGGAAATCTTAGGCCCAGTACCCCTGCAGTGATCCTAAAAATGGAATGAAATGGAAAACTGTTTGGAAGGGAACATAAATAGCTTTTAGCTTTCTTAGCAAAATCTTAATCAAGCAAAACTAGTTCTGGGTCAAACAACAGTTTTTTTCTGTGTGTCATTACCAGTTTAAAAATAGTTATTTTTAGGGTGAATCTTGACTAAAAACATCCTTTTGAGAGGAAAAAAGAGGTTTCACTTCCAAAACACTGAAAAAATATTTTGGCTGCTTCAACTTTTGTTTTCAATTGTTATTATTTTAAGCCAAAACCACCTGCTGAATGTAGTATGGATGCCCGTACAGGGTTTGGTTTTTTTAATCTAAACTGCATTTTTGGCAAACAGATTTAATTAGCAAAAATGCTCTTCTTATATACACGTAGTGTATCCTCAATTTTAGCTCCATTGCATTTCAAAGTTTTGACAATGATTAAATAAAAAAGATGATGGAAAGAAACTTTACAGCAGCTCTTCTTTCATATTATTGTCAATACTGAGTCGGAGTGAAATGTTTCGCACATAAAAGTGATTTTTTTTAACCAAAATATTGCATGTACAGAATGAGTCATATTATAAATCACACAACTTCTGTCAAAAGAAAGAAACACTTCGCATAGCACTGACATTCATCTGGTTAAAAAAAATTATCTGTTTTTATGAAATGTGATTTTGATCTCCACAAATCATGCTGCTCGTAAGAAACTTTTATACAACATGCACACCATTTTCAGATACATGTATTACCAGCTGCCACAGACTGCAGCCAAGCTTGCCCCCTGAGGTTTTCCAAATTCTTGCCTCTGCTATGGAACATCCTAGAAGCTTGCCAAGAGGTGAAAAGTTGCTGCCCAAATACAGTAGATTTATTAGAAGAGCTGAAGATGTTTATGGCAATGACCAGTTATTTTCCCTTAATGTATCCCATTGTTCTCTCACTGAAAGCTACTCCTGGTTGCCAAATTTTTTACATATTCCTGTTTGCTGGGTTTTATGAAGAATGGAGTTTTAAACAGTAGCTGCAGAGCTACTTTAAATCAGGAAGCTCCATCAAATGGATATTCTCTAAGGGTGATTGACTTTCTGAACTTTATTTTCACCACAGTTTTTTGTCAGACAACGTACTACTTATCCTAGATAGAAGCTCAGTCAGGAAAACTTCCTTCCAGGGTATTAATCACATTTGTGGCAGCCCTGTTGCATCTTCCTCTCTGCCAGGCAAAAGACCGCACGTATCCACAGAAGCTCCGATTGCTGCCTGGGGCCTGGGGACTTCAGAGCAGCATTCGTCGAACTTTCATTAAAGTGTCCCCTTTGTCCCCTTTTTTGGGCTCCCAGCCTGGCATCATATGTGGGAAGATAAGCAGAGAAGTAGAACAGATGGTGGCAACAGATGCCATCTCTCAACACAGGTGAAATGCCATGGTTAAATTCACGACCCCACAACTCCCATCTTTCCCTCAGCCCCGCCCCACCCCACGTATTGTCACAAATACCCTTTGGCACTGGCAGGAGTCCTCTGTACCACCCCAGCTGCTAACTGCTAACTTCCGTGCAGCCCCATTTCCCAACTTTGGCACTGGTTACAATATTCAGCTTCATGATGAACTTCAACATTAAAATTACTTCTATTCAATTTGCACAAAGTATCATGTGTGTAACGGTATATAGTTGGCATTGGATAAATATTAACACATAAAATATCATTTAGAATTGAGGTATTATTCACTGGTAAGGCCCCTATATGACCTCCAACTGAATGCACTAGCAAAATTACTATAATCTTTGGTGCAGGATCAGCCTATAAGTTGCCAGGAATCAATACTGCAAGGTATTGAGCACTCTAAGTGCTCTGAAATAAATTTTTAGCCTGAGACACATCATCAGGAGAGGAAGTTGGTTACACCGCATCCTGAGAGCCACATAGAAATCTTCCAACTCAGAGCAAGGCCAATGCCTTGATGAGGTCTTGACTCCACACTTAAAATTTATACATAGCTAATAAAAACAAACTTTAAATATTTTATACTGCTTGCTTTACTTGTTGCAGTAACAATTGAGAGCAACTAGGAAAAGCACATGTTTTACCTTTTCTTAATTTCGTGGGTTTTGTGTATTCGCCAATATTTTTTGTACATCAAGTTTCTCTATTTCTTATGTGGTCATGTAGACTGTTATTTGTAAGAGTTTTTTACATGGCAATATAGAAAACACAAAATAAAATGTGTTAATGCCTTCAGGAGCGCTCAAAGGTCCAGCATTTGAAACTTACCTTAGATACTGATTTCTAATGCATGTTATCTCCTTTAATATTCTTTAACACACACATAATACAAATTTAAGTTAGAAGCACTTTAGAATAATTTGCAGTGATCCTAACAGCCAGCGATAAAACTGGCAATGGAAAATAAAATGTGTAGGTCTTCCAGCAAAAGACGTCAAGATAACCGCATAATGCCGCCAGCCAAAAGGCAAATACCAAATTCAAGTTTCCAGAGCCAAAATGCCTAGGAAAAACTAAAAGCAAAGAAGAGGGCACACCTTAGCACCTGTAATTCAGATAGCAAAATACTCGTATTCTAGGTCAGTGATTTCAAACTTCTGATGTTTGTAGACACCTAAAAAATGCCCAGTGCAACCTCCTGTAGAATTAATATATGTGAACTTTTTTCCCTCGGTCATCTTCCATAACTGTCTTAGAAGTTGTTCACAGACCCACCCCCTTCCACTCTCCTTGGCTGAAAGGCACAATTAGAAATTCAGCAGCCAAATGAACAATCTTTTAAAAATAAAAATAATTACAGTTTTAGAAGACAAGTTGTGAAGAAAAATTACAGGGGAAAAACCAAACGAAAACAAAACACACATGAAATTTCTTTTTTGTACGTCAGAAAGATTCCAATGAGGTGTCCAGATATTGTAGCAAACTTCTTAACTTTCTAACTTCTCAAGGCCAAATCCTATTGTCCTCATCCCACAGTAAGTTCAGATCTCCAAATCTCTTGGGGCCTTAACGGACTGCTACCGAAAGTCAATGGCCAAGTTTCATGTCGACTGACTTCGAGATGGCAGAACTGGGGACTGATCAAATCTCTCTCCATACCTTTTATGTCTCCACCAAGTACCTCCTTGTATCTTCATGGCAAACTGTTATTTTAGCAGCCAGATGTCTTAAACAGGTACATTTCTGCTATGAAGCAGATCTTCCACACAGATGGGTCCAGGTCGTCCATGCTGACTCTGACTGAATCGTGCACTCCCTATGCTCTCTGCTAGGAAACCCTTGGCAGTTTCTGAGATAGCTGAT
Source organism: Fulmarus glacialis (assembly GCF_000690835.1). Classification (NCBI taxonomy): domain Eukaryota; kingdom Metazoa; phylum Chordata; class Aves; order Procellariiformes; family Procellariidae; genus Fulmarus; species Fulmarus glacialis. Next base: position 20,800 of record NW_009231988.1, read on the forward strand.
TTCCTTCAGCCAGAAGGTGTTTCATATACATGTAAATGTGGGGAGTGCTATGACAAATTAAGTAAGATCTCTGCAATGTAAGAATAAGTATAACTGCTCAGAAGAAATGAAAAGAAGAAATTAGAAGAAATCAGAAGAAACAAAAAGCCTAGTATGCAGCTTTCACTCATAGGAAGAAAGCATCCATACATTAGCCTTGGATTAGCCCTAAAAACTAGGAAAAAAAGAGATAATGTCTGTCTCTAACAAGATTAGTTTTCCTCGTGTTCATGGAATTTTTGAAACATATAAATATACAGTTACTTTTGCACAAATGTTCACATTGGTGGCTTATTATTCAATTCATCTGTGTTAATGATTAAGCCATCGTAACCGATTTATAATTTTCAATAGTCTCAGAATTCCACATTCCACTCCGCAAATGCCGAATGGAAAAACACTTAGGCAACAAAGTAGAAAGTCCCTGAATGCTGTTTATCAAAGTAGTAACATCTGAAGATGAATTCAAATACAGAACATCTGCCACCCTGTTGTCATAAAAATCCACAACTGCATTACAGGCCACATACATTCTCTCAGGCTATCTGCTGATACGGGGGAAAAGAACCTTAACCCAAGAAAGGAAGAAGAGCTAAAAAAACTTCCCCCTGTAATAAAGATCTTAATACAGACATGGCATCAACACAGAGCTGAAATTCAGCCATATTCTTGAACACAGGATAGAGCTTTGCTGCCTATAGCTGCAGCCATTCTTGCCACAATCAGTACTTTGCTGGCTGGGGCTAGATTCTGTTGCTGTGACTCATCTGGGATATCACCACACCACAGGAGAAATCCTGCTGTGATCTACAGTCTGTTCAATGTAGGAGTATTACAGTAGCTCACAGAAAATCGTTCTGGGGCCCTTACAGATGCCAAGTAGTATCTTACTTCTTCTATTACAAACAATTCAAGCGCAACTGACTGGGGCTACTCATTTGAGTAAGATTCTATTTACTGTTGGTACGGATGCAAGAGTATGCCTTTATGTTTCTTAAGAAAAATGCATTTTCTAACACATAGTATAATGCAGATTATAAAATCCTTGAGGAGGCTTAAGAACAGGTCATACAACTAGTACATTTCCAATGTTTCCTTTGAATGCCTTTTGGTGCCTCTGTAGAAGAAGGCGTCTCCTTACCCCGCTCCCAATCCTAAACTTTCCTATGTGTCACCTTCTCATTAGGACCTGCCAACATCTCCCTCCTTCCTCAGGCAGGATCTGACTCTCTCTTACTTGGTCACCAAGGATCCCTCAATCATATTGCCAGGCTTCCTTGCTCTCCCCTTGTGGGACAGCTGGGGCTCTACACATCTCCCCTTTTCCCATAACTCTCTCTGTACTTCGGTCTGTGTGTCTCTGGTTCTCTCCATCCTATCTGCACTACATAATTTCTTCATGCACTTTATTCAACCTTCCTCATTTTTTTCCTATTTAGGAGATGAACCATTCAGGATGTCAATTTTACTGGAAGGATTGTAAGATCTGAGATAGAGATCTGTTATGCCAAAAATGCTAGGAGCTGGCACCAGCTAGCTCTCTGACCTACTGTAATGTTTCCCACACTCTGATCTGTGCACGATGGGCAAGTGGAGATCCAGGAAACAGAACAAAAACATTTTAAAAAACCCCAAATTTAACAAGATAAAACTCCAATGAAGCTTAAGAAACACATAGATAGGGTATGTTCACAATGCTATTAGAGCAGTGACCGGAGTTCTTATCAGCAAAGCTGGGCCAGCTTCAGCTCAGTGGGGTTGGGTGTCGCTACCAGGGGCAGTGCCCTGATGCATGAAGTCCAGAGGATTAAGCGCTTTGCCCTGCTGCATCCAACCCCAAAACTTCTCAGCTCAGTCTTGCAGTGCCCTTGCAGAACAGCAGAATCAGATGTGCCAGGGCCAAAGTTAGTGCAAGTTGCAATGGAACATACGAATGCTTCGTTAATCTTCATTAATGATTCATGCTAATATGCTAAAATATGCACTGTAGCCACTGAGGAGTTGTCACGTGTTCACACCTACTGCTTGGCAATGGAGGAGGCCTTTGATAAGCACAAGGATGGACAGTTGCTGGAGTAACATCTTAAACCACCACAGCTAAACCTGCCACTGAACTGGGGTCAGAGGCCAGAAGCATTGTCTAACTGGCCAGACGCCTGCACATCCTTTGGGTATGCTGAGTACAGGTTACAACTCAGGTTGTCACCCCTACCAATGCCAAAGCCTGTTTGTGTATGGACATGTGGAAGGTGAGAATATCTGCTTCATTAACTTTATCCAATCAAGGATCTTTTCAATACAAAAGGGGATAATAAGCAAAGAGGGAAGCGATAAACAAAAGCACACAGACACAAACTGATAGACAAGAGATAAACAGAGACAATGCCAAAGACCTCCAGTTACTAACTGATGGGCCATTAAGAAACCAACCTGGCGTGCATGGGGTGTGCCTGTGTATTCACTCACAATCCTCAAGTTGAACTAGCCAGTGAGCAGCAGGCTCCAGGACCTGGCAGTGACATCAGGCGGGCAGAGGGTTCATGCTGCTATTTAGGGGGACCCACGAGTGTGGGGTGCCTGTGGGACAAGTATGTGAGCGCGCGTGTCTGTTTGCAGCAAGCACCGAGCTGGACCAGCTGGCAAGTGGGGGACCCATGGGGTGGGTAATGGCCTGGGATCTGGGCAGGAGTGCTGGGTGGACAGAGGGGCCGTGCCAGTGCTTGGGGGATTCACGAATGCGTGTGTGCTTTCACTAGTGAATGTTAATCCTCACCAGCCAAAGAGGAGGAAGGGGACTTGGCTGTTATGTCACTCCTGGAAGCGCTACATGTGGATGCTGTTGAAGGAAGCGCCTTGCCTATGGCAGTCTGTGTAGTCGGCCGCGCACGCGTCCCATGTGTGTGTGTCTCTGGGCTACACGCTTAGCCTTGCTACTGGTTGAACCTGTAAATGGGAAAGCAGCAGCCGTGTCCATTGGTCTGGGATGGAGACCTCTGGGTTTCAGGGCACCCCGGGCTGGGCTCCAGCAGCTGCATAGGAGGAATCGCCAGGCTCTGAAGCTGCTGGAGGCAGTGGCTGCTTATAACATCCCTTAACTGTTTGCTTAAAGCTGATGTATAGGTATCTTCAATCCTACAATCATATCAACATTTCTTAAGTAACAGCAAGGTCTTCTTTACATGCCCCATACTACAATCTCCCATTAAAAAAAAATTTAATCCATGCTGATAGGTCTTAGCTCACTGCTCCTGGAAGACTTTGAGGATTTTGGAATAGAATACAAAAGCAATCCATCTTATCCATCCCAGCAAAAAGACAGCAGTAAGTAAAGGTATGCCACAAAGATGAAGATAAGCCCACACTTCGTTTAGCCATCCGGTTACAGGACTGTTATATGCATTAATCTCTAGTTGAGAAAAAAGTTTAGTGAGGAGTAAGTATGGAAGCCAGCAAATTCTAGGGTTAACCTTCTTCGCCAGGTTTTCTGTCTATCCTTCACCTATATTTCCCCATGCTCTGCATAATTTTCAAGTCATTTGTCTTATCAATTAGATATCTGAATGCCCACATACGTGCTTTGAAAGCGCGTAATAAGACAAAAGATTAAATCCTAAACTCAAGCAACAGGAGGCTGCCATCAGTTTAAATGGGATCAGAATGTTGTATGTGATTCAGAATTATTTTTTTTGTTCTCAGTAATTCTTGATGTGTGCCTTGCTGCCTTTTCAAAATAATTGCTACTACGGTTTATTATTTACATGCTTAGGAGTCTTTGGAGGCTGTCCATCTCAAATCTTAAGAGATCCGATCTTGTTATTCATTCTTAAACATTCATGCTTCGGCATTAAATTAGCTTATTAAACAATATGATAATAATTACTGTGGAACTTAAAAACGCTGATCTTTTCATAACCCTAAAAAGTAAAAGACTCATTTTAATGTACCCACAGGAATTATGGGAACTTAAACTATTATTTCTATCGTGACAAAAGTATGCTTTATGTTTACAGATTTAGCATAAATTTCTACAGAGAGCCTGATCTGTAAACATCTGCTTACCTGCACTAACTTTCTTCTTCATTCTAAGGTCACAAAACTATTACAGGAAATTCTTCAGAGTTATTGCACCTTGTATGCAAAATAACATTATAATCTTACAATTTGGACACAGAATTTGTTCAGAAAGAAAATTACTTTCGTGCACCTAAATCCTGGAATTCCCTCCATTACAATCAGTGTGATTTTTCACGTGACTAATGGCTGCTAGAACTGGCAAGAATTTGTAGAGTCGAGGCCAGAGTACTACAGCTTTTCATTTGCTGTTTGGCAGGTGGGGAAAAATTCTGTCATTCCACGGAAACTGGCAGATCTAATCATACGTGTAATTTCATATGGTTTTGCTTATCAACAAAACACGAGCTGCATGATTTTTCTAAGCTTGGATTGACACTTTGACCAGTCAGAATGAATCAATAGGAGACACGTGGCCAAGAAGTTGAAAATGTATTTTTAAAAGTAGACCTGCTGTAAGTCTTCCAAAACCTTCCATTTTTAACTTACGAAAATAGTTTAGCTCTTAAATTATTAGCAGCAGGTCATACATAGTAGCAAAAGAACCTATAAGCTCCTTCACCAACCAGGACCTTTCAGCATCACATGCTATAAAAATAAAACACAGTAGTCCATGTCTCAAAGGTAAGTATTTGTTTCTTACACCTTAAATGCATTATTTTTCCTCACCTCTTTATACTTTTTATTTTCCTAATAAGTTCAATTAAAAAAAAAAGACCTTCCCATTGCCTTTACCTCACCTAACCCCTGTGACTGCAGAGAACAAGCCTGTTCTCTCCTCAAGGCATATCTGTGTACATGCTTCCACCAAATGCAGTATCATCGTAGCTCCCCTGAACTCCCCCTAGATTTTCACTTTCTACTACAGCACATCGACTATCCTTAGAAGTTCTTCCCCATATTAAAATTAGTTAAAAGGTGCATTCAGCAGTATCTTTTCATGCTTAGCAAGCTGACTGCAGTTAAGTATGGCATGACCACAGAGAAAAATATTTTCTCTGAGTATCTTTTTAATCTGGGCTTGTCATATGCTTCTGTACACTAAAAGCCTTATTTTGGCTTGCTCCCAGCCTTCTCTTGAAGCAAAGCCTGGTCTCTCTTTTGTAGATTATTTGTCAGTATGTTAGCATGCACACATGTTCAGATCCTGGAAATAGGGCTGGTTAGTTCCTTGCTTCTATAGAGGAACCAAGAAATCTCATGTGCTAGTTTTTATCAAAGTCACTCTAAAATGCTGACTATTAGAATGATGTTCTGACTTTTCTACGGAACGCCTCCCATTGCCTCAACTTCCTTCAGAAACACTTTCTGTTTCAGAATGACAATAAAAGCTTCATCCAAAGCAACTTTAAGACAAGGCAAACACTGAAGTCCACTATGTGTGTGCAGTATAAAGTAGACCACGTGGAAAAAAAAAAATGACCAACTAAAAGGAGATTACATAAAAGGGACTACAAGGACTTAAAGAAAGTATTAGCTCAGTTTGGATTCTTACTGTTCTCCTTAGCTCCCCCTGCTTCTCTTTGTCTTTTATTTCATGACTCATTCATTTGTCCCAAGACCTTAAGAGTTTCACACAGCGCAGCACTGGACAGATTGGTTGGTAAAGATAATTCATAATCATTAGTACCTTTAAATTGTAGAGAAGCAATACTGAATTAATGTCTGCTATAAGTGCACAGTGGTCTACTTTTACAGAAGTGTAAATAAATAAAATGTACTTTATGTTAATATTCGGTGAATGTGGAGCTCTCATTAAAATAAAAAATAGTGATTAATTTACTACTTTCAGATAAAACCAGAAGCTTTACAGATAAAGCTAATATATTTTACAAAACATTTGGTTTTACAATTTAAACAGCATTTTTACAACAATCATCGGATACTCTTTGTTGTCTGGCCTTTGAATAGAGATGCAGGACCTTTTGCATGGACCATAAAGAGTCTTTTCCACTTTCATTATCAGCCAGAAGGCAGCCACTGGGCATAGTTACACCATGCAATGAAGTGCAGTAAACTGAGCGCTGAGCTACAGCTACCAAAATCCAAAACAAAGCACTGTGCATCGGTGCTAGCTTGGGCCTTGAAAGCAGAGAAGCGGATCCTACTGCCATGGATACAACATCACTTTGGGGTTTTTTTTTTGCAGAGCTGCTGCTTTCTCCAGATGGCATAATGCTGGTTAAGCAGGTAACAAAATTTCTGACATTGCAATGTGTAGACACAACCAACTCTGTTTTAAACAGCTAGCTATTAGCTGAAGGGCTCTCATGAAACCTAACAGCCCTGCCCTTCACACACTGGTATCAAGGTTTGCCATTTCTCTGAGGAAGCTGCATCCTAAAGGGAGGGCAAGAGAAAATTAGTCCTTATGTCTGTCCTTGCATTTTGAGAGCTAGTGCTCTCCACATTCATCCAAAGGGAGTTATCTTTTACCATGGCTCTGTGTGATTGACAGAGACTACTTCCTTATAAATACATGTGATTAAGTTGAACATGAAATGAACAGTTTCAGGGGAAGATCTTTAGCTAAGGTCCACTGCAGGTCACTTACTGTTTTGTAATGATTTGACGTTAACTTAGATTTTGGGCAAGTGTATTAAGTCAAAGTATCTCTGACTGCAAAGCCTAGTAATTCACTAACAGATAAATAAATGAAGGACCAGAGTATACAATTATCAAAATATTTCAATTATGTGCATTAAACATAAATTCTTAGATTTTCAGGAAAACTATATAAAAGCAGACCTTGAATGTGTATTTTTAAATTATTACGAAAGATTTGGAAGTCTCTACCTTAAGGCTGCTTGATGTCCTCTCTGTAAAACCTCCTGCTTTCTCTACTATCGGCATCTCAATTTAAAATGTAACCATCGTTAACAATCGCTACAGTTAGATGTACTCCAGATGAAGAGCTTTTGCAGTTAAACTCAAATTGAGCATAATGAAATCTCCCATAGTTCACTAAAAAATGCATACAGAGTATGACTTGCCTTCCTTATAATGAAGAAACAGTTATGAAAATCTGTCATTCTTTGGCAATTCTTGTCTTCTCCCTGCTTCAAGATTACCCACAAAAAATATTGTGTATCCTTAGTATTTTTCTTGTACCTCACCCTGCACTGACACCTTTGGTTCACAGGAAAGATGAAATTTATAACTAACTAGGTAGTTGTAGATCTAAATTATTTTCAAGTATTTTGCTTTAAAAGACAATCTGAGCCTGCAATTTATAATGCTTAAAATTGCACTGGTCTTTTAACTATGTGCTGGGTATGAGAGTGAAACATGATGGCTTGACACTCTCTGGTCCAGCAGTTCCAGCTGATTCTGCCATGGACCACAAGAAATTATTAAATGACCATTCTCAGTGGCTCTTCCTGTTTGATTTTCTGTGATTCACGAAGATATTTTGTATCACTACAAAGGAAATGGTTTCCTTTTCCAAAGTCCATTTAAAATGCTGCCAGGTTAACCAGTTTCCTGGTTATTTTCTTAGTAAATTCTTGTCTGTAATTTTGCCAGAATTTAATAGCTTAGGGCTTTTATGGAACGGGGCAGCCTGCATCTGGTATTTTTTATGAAAATGTCACCAAAAGCTCGTTGCTTGACTTCTAGGTGAGATTGGGGAGAAATACATAGCAATAGTCATTATTAATATTTTTAACTGGTTATTTGAAAATTTGCAACTCCTTATATAATATAAATTCTGTGCAGACTGTTGGTGATGACAATTTTTGTTCAGATTCTGCAATAACACGAAAGAACAGGATACACACACAAAAAAAGAATAATAATCTGTTCTGCCCAAAATTGTAAAATACCACTTAAAGAAAAAAACAGATCACAAAACGTTTCTTTATACAATACAGATTTTGCAGACAAACACATAAGTTCTCCATTATTAACCAACTCACCTAAATAAGAATGGGGATAATTTTGAATGTTTCACATAATATTCTGTCAACCTTACTCGTACAAATGATTTTTCTTCTAAAAAGGTATGTCAGAAAAAGAACTGTTCAATCATACTGAGTTATGAATCTGAATAATAACAAAGTTTGCTCATGTTAAATCCTGAAAATCAGACTTTGGGCCTGGCTATAGGCTCTTTGCAAATACAAAAGCTTTGGTGAGAGTTTTGGGTAGCAAAGGGAATTTTAGAATGAACAAATCATTTATGCTATTTAACTATGCATATGAAATTCTGGTCCCACTGAAATTAACAGGGAAACTCTCAATGATTCTTTGAGACCCCCACATCATGTGTTGCTTTGTGACATGAATGAATATGAAGTGAGAGATATTACCCATGCTTTGGTCAAACCTTGCAAATATACAAGCAACACAGTAATTCTTCTCAGTACTATCAGCAGGTATTAGCTGCAAACTTTTTCAGCTGGTTAATTAACCCATAAACATGCCAAACCAATTTCTCACTGTGGCTTGTACTTTTTACATTCTTTGTTAAAATAGCCAAAGTGCTATTTTGCTTATGAAAGTATGTATTTGTCCTTAAACTAAGTATTTATTTGAGATCGTATTTGCATGAGATACTAGAGGGATTAAGTATGTTTAAAAATAATACTTCATTCATAGTTACCCAGACCATGTTGTCATCTAATTTGTTTCTGTTTGGGAAAAACTAGCATGTCTAACCTTCCTTCTCCCAGGTCTACCAGTGGGAACAGACCGATACTCACCAAGAACAAAACACAAATGTCATAATGCCTTCTTCCAAAAATACGATCCACCCTCATCGGTGCCTTGGACAGAATCTCCAAATCCCACACCTGAGGCTTACCAGGAGACAAAGCTAACCGTGGCTCAGCCAACAGAAGCTGCCTGTAAGAAGCAGAGGCAGGAGGAAAGGCAGTCTCCTACAGTGACATTTCTTCCTTTTGGGTGCCCTTCCAGGCACAGAGCTATCAAGGGTGCTAGCTAGCTCGGAGGGCAATTTCCCCAGGGAAGGAAAGAGCCTCCTTGCTGGCTGGCCTGCATGTGCCATCCTCCCCTCCAGGGCAAACTTCCCATCTAGAGCCCTATAGCTAGTGGACCTCATCTCCACAGTCAGTAAGGGCGTCCACAGACTCCTCCACATCTGGAATGGCTCCAACTCTATATATGTATCTGTCCAACTACGTGGCCCTGAAGTGTGCAGACTCATTCTTACATGCCTACAGAGTAAAACCACTTATTCTTAAATCACAGAACTATAGAATAATTTAGGCTAGAAGAAACCTCCACCACTAACTCCAAAGTCAGATCAGGTATGCAATTCACGTTTATTTTCCTATAAACTGCAAAGGAAGACAAAAGACGACTGTTATTTCAACTTCAAAACAGTTCAGAAAGTGGTGAAATGATCTAGTCATGCATGCCATATAAGACACATGATTCAAGTCTTTGTTCAAGCCATGAAGAATATTACCAAATTGCTTGTATGCGGTATTGTACATTAAACCTTGCTCCTTACAACTCGTAGCATGACAATTGCTCCTAAACTCACAGGGTTTGTTTAAATTATCCAGTCCTACATGGAGACATCAGGACCAGCTCATCTGGAGCACACATGTAATAGCCATCCCACGTCTGGTGCCCATATTAGCTCAGGCATCGCCACAGGGTACTGAATTTTGTTAGGCAGGCTTACCAATATCAACCCTACTTTTGCCACAAACAAATAATGCATTAAAGGCACAATGTGTCTGCACAATTTTACTCCTACTTAGACACGTTTGTTCCATTCACTACACTGAGCATGTGCAATCTAAACTTTATCCAAGGAGCTGCGTGCTGGAGAACCACATCCAATCTCTCCAACATCTATTTATCAATACAGCTGGAGAGAGTTGCCTAAAATAAACATCTAGGCCATTATACTTGTCTAAATAAGAGCTTACATTATACATTTCAAACTAATAGCTTTGATGGAATTTAAATCCCTCTAGAGAAAAGCACTATTTAGCCACAAACATATAACTGTTCCACCAAAAAATATATATATTCATGGATATTGTAGGCCAGAAAAGATCATTGCCATCTGCATGCTGCATCTATAACCAAGGAAATTCAGCTCTGATTTCTGTATCAAGCCTGTAACTTCTCCTTGAGCTAGATATTTCAGAAATATAGTCTTGATTTTAAGAGAGACAAGTCAGCTCTTAGAAGGTACTTTAACAATTAATTCTTCTCACTGTTAGAAATGTTTCCAATTTCAACTGTTATTTTATTTTCAGTTTCAATATTTTAATTTCCAATACATTTTGGTGCATTAACATGCCTTTTACCGTTAATGATTCTGCTCAGGCACCAACATTCACAGAGCTCTTTTCACCCAGGGTATGTAATACTGATTTGATTTTGCATAGCACCTTTCATTAAAATATCTCAAAAAACTCTCATGAGTATTTATGAGTGTTTAGTCTCCTGTAGAAATATCCCCATTTTGCAGATCGGCAAACTGAAGGAAAAGACACTAAAGATTATATTCTCCAAAGGGATGAAAATAACACAGGAGCAATGTGCCTATGCATTTCTGAGAAATCGGGGTCAGGAAGCTCTCCAAAGTCACAGACTACCTCTGGCAAAGCCAAGAACAAAACCCTCATCGTCAGATTCTTACGCCTGTGCTTCTATAGCAAGACTATTATAATTTGAATACATTATTTCTAGATACTGTTGTGTAAGGTTTAGGTGTACAACTCTGCATTTAAAACAGCTCAGAAATGCACTACAAATTTAATACTGATTTTCAATTACATTAATGGTACAAACTGTCCAGCACAGGAATGCAAGTTTTTCACTGCTTAAGCAACTGGCTGTTCTTACCCCATTTCAGACGAGATACTTTAAGTCTAAGAATCACGAACACCAATATTCACAGCAAGCCCAAATTCGCCTTGGCAGCTGCTGAAACTCTGACGTATGGCAGAGATAATGAAGACCTCGGCCCAGCAGTTCAGTCCCTAGTGACACTGTGTCAATGGAAGCATGCACACTCAGTCGCTTCTTTTCACACCTGAACCTGGGAGGAAGGTTTTTTCCTGGATCAATGAACACTACTGAGTAGATGAAAGGACTTAATAGGTTTTCTCCAAAATGCAGCTAATAGCTATCACAGTGTATTCTGAGAGGAGCCTTATGAGGCACAGACCTCTTACTCTCACAGCCTTATGTCACACGAAGCAGCAGGTCAGACCATAGTAAGGGGCAGAAAATTACAGTGTTTCCCATCCCAGCAGATGGGATTGCAGAACCAGAAGAAAGTAAGTAAATTCTCAGTACATTAATATAACCTTTCCTACAACTCCAATCTTATTGCTCAAGCACACTGGGACAGTAAAGGTTACTGAAATTTTACTACTATTTTTGAAGTGAGGGATATGGGCTTTCATAAATGGCCAGCTTTTTGCAGAATGAACGTCTGACCTCCTGAGATTTACTGGCCTCGGAAAGTCTTTCGTATCTGTGTTAAGGCATTTCCAAAAGTTCTCTCAAAAGTGTTTCTCCTGGACTGGAAGAGACATCTTCCCGATTATGTTTCCATTAAGAGTTTGAATATCACTAATAAGAAAACTGAACATCTACCCTGTATCTTGATTAACTTAATTAACCTACCATACACTTTCATAATATTCTATTATAATCAAAGAAATTAGATGGAAAAAAATCTCTCCTACTTCCAAAGTTCATTCTACTCAGGCAGTTAGATATATCATTTAGAAATTTAGAAGACAGACATTTTAAAATCCAGCTGATAAAAGCATATGCTTAGGGACATTAAAACAACAACAAAAATACTACCTTAACATGGCTTATATAAACTAGAAAGTCTTCTTTGCAGAAAGCACACTCTGGAAGGCTTTGGGGGTTTCCAGGATGGCAGCTTATTAGCTGAAACTGATTGTCATGGCTTTGACCTAAAACCCTTCTAGCTCCTGAGAGCTGTTTTGGCTTGCTTGTGTTACAAAGGCATGATTCACAGAAAACATCTTTGACATTTTTGGGCCATGTAAGAACCAGCACTAGGTCCATGACTAGCTAACATACTGAATAAAATCCCAACCGTATTGAAATACATAGGAATTCTGCCTTTGATTTCGCATGGTCAGGATCTCACCACACTACCAGAGCAAACAAGAATAATTCAGTCTTTTTACAGAGTTCTTGAGATCACAGCAGGAAAAGACAATTTTTTACTTGCATCATCCAATTCTCAATCTGTAATATCTAACCCTCCACCAGTTTTGTGACATATATTAAAACTTCCATTAAAATCAAGGATTTATATTGATGTAAAATGTGAGTAATGATAGCAGAGAATCCAAATTCTTATGTCTTTGCTGACCTGTGTAATTTATACAACTCTAGAAATTAATTTTGCAGGAGTCATTCAGTGGTCCACCATGCAGTTCCTGACTGTGTGCACCCTAGATATAAGCAAATCTTCCTGACGCATTTGCTGCTCTGATGTAGGAAAAAAGCAAAAAGGGAGACGTGAAACAAAGGAGGAGAGGATGGATCTCCTACAATATAAATAAAGAGAGGAGAGAGCATTGCAGGGACACAAAAAACCTGAAGGATTTAAAGGACTATTTCAGAAAGGAACGGAGTAAGTCAGCTGTTGTAATACATGTCATCAGCATGTTGCAATACACTCTGGTATCTTGTCTGTATTTATACAAAACAGGGGTGGCTTGGGTTCACATCATAAAGTAGGACTAGAGCATTAAGGTGCTTCTACTGCTATTCTTCGAAGCACACAACAAAACTAGGGCCTACAAGACTCCATATGAGGCAAATCCACGACCTGGTTTTTTGGTTTTTTTTGTTGTTTTTTTTTTTTTTACAAAAAGAGGGCAAATAGTTCCATAAACTCCCTACTCTCCTCCCAAGATTACATACATATACATATTTTTTTTTTCCATCTATATATATATGGAAAAGACAGGTTTGCTTGAGAAAAACAGAAATTACTGTCAGATCAGCCAGAAGAGCCATAGTAGAGTCAGATAAATATTCAAATAATGCAATACTAGCTTGGCTACATAGCCTTGCTTTTTTCATGCTCCCACTTCATGAACTATCTAGACAGAATGGAGAGGCTTTCTGCGCTAAAAATACGCAGAGTCTGTCTCAGTAAAAACAAACAAAACCCATACTGAGAATGAGCAATAAAAAGTTTGACAATAAAGTATCCTGAAAACTAAAACACAAGCCAAATATAAAATTATTAACACAAGCCATTCATCAGCTTCAATTTTGTCATTCTCCCAAAGCCATGAAGTCGTATAATCTTTTGGGTTTTGATGAAATCCAGGATGGTTTCTCTGGCTGTTTTTCAGATTGCTGCTGTGGCTCATATTTTCTGTTTTTACAGTTTGATCATTATGACTGGTAGTTCTTCTGAAAAATCTGTGTAAAGCAAGTTATACTCAGCAACAGTCATCCTCTAGCTTTTGCACACAATAAGCTTGTTTAATCACAGCTACATGGTTTTACATGTGATGTATGTGAAAGTGATTTTAAATGCTTTTTAAACCATTTCTAGTCTTTTGACCAAATCTCAAATTCTGTTTTTTTTTTCAGGAAAACCTTACTGCATCTAAAACAGTAAGAAATATATACAGTAGGATCTGTAGACATTTTCCGTATCATTCATCTCATTGATGTTTCCATCTAAGAACATAACTTCCTACCAAGATGGGATTTTAGGCACAGGAATTGTAGAAACCTGCCCAGCACCTTAACTTGAAGGTCCATGTGATTACATGCTCAAAATCTCAGCTTCTGAAAACAAACTGCCTCAAGATCTTGAAGAAAAATCTTGAAAACCTGAACTTAGTGCTCATCCCAACAACCTCTGTGAATACCCCTTCCTCCTCTGTCTACTTTCCATATTGTGAACCAGCACATGTGGGCTGGAGCTTGGCTGGAACATAGCCCCAGGACAAACTATCCATAGCACATCACCGAGTATATCACAGTCTAAAAGGCAGAAGTATGGTCTAAAGGCATACAAGAAGCAGTAGAAACATGCATATGACCATGCCGAGGGCAATTTTTCAGTGCAATGCAATTGTTGCTACAGAAGGTTTTAAGTTGAACATTTGCAAAGAGTTCAAAAGTCACAAACTTCTGGAGAACAGTAGACACAAAAGGAGATCAGACCCCTTTTCCTGCTGTATGTCAAAGTCTCTGCTGTCACTGCTGAAGACCTGAGTGTTACCCCTACCATGTCTTTTCTAAATTGCTAACCATGGCAAACGCCAACACCTGGCCTCATCATTCTTTGTGGATTTACTGAAAAAAGGAAGACAGTGTTATGATATTAATGCTGCATGTACTTCTAGTCACACTACATTAAGACCCACTTCTCGTACTTCCAGTTATTCAGATAAGAGTCTCCCTACTACTTGTCTAAGACATTATTTCCAAAAATATAGCCTTACCCCTATAGAATAATCAATGTCTGTGGTTTCTGCTATACTACTGACCTATCTTCCTCTCGATCTACATTCTGCCTTCATAATATCATTATATTCACAGTCCTGCAGTTGTCAAGGAGTGAACTGTGTTTGCCTACAATTTTTTTTGTAAAGTGTAATAAACTGTGTCAAAGTTTCTGTGAGTTTTCTGTACAGCACAGAGCTACTGAATGTGTGCAACTGAAACAAATGCAAGCAACAATAAGATTATTAATATAAAGCGATAGAAAAATCCACACAATAAACACTACCCAGACCTCCAAGCACCAGGTCTAACCTAAGAAGCCCCAACCCCCTAAGTACTAGAAGAGTTGCAGCCACATGCTCTTGGGTATTCCCAGACAGTGTCTCACTGTTGAAGGGCAACATCCTCAACTAATTCCAGAGCAAATGACTCATCAGAAAAATCTTCCAATCCAAATTTCCACAACATCAGCACCCTCTCCAAGGGCCATCTCTGTTCCAGATTGTTTTAACCAGCCTCCCTCTCTCTCTCCACATCTGACTTCATAGCTTGCTGTACTGGACCTTCCTTCTTTTCTTTTTTCTTTTTCCTCCCCATTTTCCCCAGTAGATGCTTCTTCAACTGTGAAGGGAGAATAGATACATTAGGAAAGAAAGCTTGGAACTGAATTCTGAAGTCCATCTCTTCAGCCACAAGGTTTAACAAAAGCATATTTAACCTGAGGGTGATGCTGATATTGGCTTCTCAAGGAGTATTAAGCAGTATGTTAGGCCTATTTCCAAAGCACTCAATATTCTGGGCTGAAAATTACTTCCAAAGCTCAAACCTGAAAACCACAGATGACAAGCCTTATTCAAAATGAAACTGTGTCTAGTAACAATTAGAATATTCTGTACAAGTGATAGAGAGTTTTCCCTGAGAGTAGGTCTAAACTCTGGAAGGAAGGACTGCAGAAACTAAGGATCACACAGACCATTTTCTGCTCCAGGTTCTCCCCTTTGGACTTTGCCTTCCCTAACACAGAGTAAATACCTAGTAACATGCACACTGACAAAAATGGTCATAAAAGCAAAGATTAAGTATTCTCAAAATTCTTTGGAGAAAGTAGGAAAAACAATGAACTTCACATGTCATGAAGTCATGTCAAAGTACAATAATAATGCATTTTTATGCTATGAAGGCAGCACAAGAATACATTAGTAAAATTATCTAGAAAACATTAACAAAGCTATACTACTTCATCTGGGCCCAGCCTCTCATAGTCTAATTCTGACTCTGTGATAATCTTACCTCTTTTACAGGAATTATATAATGTATACAATGCCATCTAGTCATAATCTCCAAATTCCACAGCAAAGAAAAAAAACTAACTGAATGAAAAAATTCACAACATTAAGAACTAAAATAGAAAAGAACCATGGTCTCAGCTATAACCTATTTTCCATCACTGTTTCAACTCTACAGACAATAGGACAATGAAAAATTACAAACCAGAATTCTGCAAAACACGACATTGCTTGTCTTTCATCGTGCTTCTGTGTGCAATTTCATTGGTATGCATATTGTTTGCAAGCTTGGATTGGAAAACAGTGACTTGTGTCTTCCTAATATAATATAGCCTATTGAACTATGTTCCAGCAACATACGTAGGACCTTGCAGATATTCTACCACGGGCACCAGCTAATGAGGCCATGTCCTAGAAGAATAAAATTGAATTAGAAAAAGAATGGCAATAAATCCAGAATAGGCATTTGCAAAGTAATTTGAAAAAAAAATTCCTTCCTGGCAAAGAGCAAAGCAAATACTTGTAGGGGTCATAAGAAGGGTTTGGGGAAAGCACTTTGGCACTGAATTAATTCGAAGTGATTCTACCGCTCTGAAGTCTGTGAACTGTATTAATAGCCAAGCCATTGCTTCCCAAGAAGAGTCTGTTAGGCCTCTGTATGCTTATTATTAATATTTGCTAGCCATTTTTGTACCAGGCTATTATTACCAGGCCAGTAATTGTGACCTTAAGGAACTGTCAGCTAGAGATTTATTTTGTGTGCAAGTTTGTGCTTGTTTGGTAAATCTCTTGTAATCCATTTGGGAGTATGGTGTCCCAGTATGTTCCACCAATTCCACATACTTTGTGTATCTAAACATAATATTCCAAAATCGGTTTCCATAATACCGAAGTTACTACTGTGATAGCAAACTGACATCAGATGTCTTTTAATGTAATTAGAGCAGACAATGGCATCCAAAGACAACTTTTAATATCTTACTTCTATTTCAAATCCACATATATTAGGATCCTTGTAATAAGATTGTGTGGGCTGAGATGGAAAAAGATTTTAACAATTCATGGATCTAGTGCCCCATCTAGTACCGGCTGCTGTGCTCAGGCACAGGCCCAAGCAGTGGGACTCCACCGTGTCTCCTTCATGCTACCAGAAGGATGCCGGGGCTATTTGTGGCCGAGGTCAGCTAGCACCCTCTCAGGCATTTAGCTAGTTCAGTCCAGTAGCTCCTTCCAACCAGGCAGTTTGGATGTGACCATCTCGAAGACAGGTTAACACCTGCACATAGCCACTGGCTGGCCTCATGGCCAGAGACCAGGCCTTTGCCTCATTAGTTTTCTAACACAGACATAGCAAAAACATAGCAGAAAGAAAAATCCGTCGAATATGGTGACTAAGTATTCACTTGATAAACGCTATTTAATTATCCACCATTTTGAAGGAAATACCCATTGTGCTTATTGTGCTCACTAATCTTCTGTGAGACAATGACAGATTACACAGATCTGCACGGTGGTTAACTTCTGGGTTCAGAGTATTAGTCTGTTTGCAAACGGAAACAACAGTTCACCTAACTCGCAAATACTTCAAAATGCAGTTTCTATCTTCATAAGCAAACTATACTCCATATAGCTCCTATAGCTCCCTTTCCTTTCATATGTCTGTTTGAACTGACTTGCTTACAGTATATCTTCTGTAAGAAGTGTTTAACATCATTTTTGCATAGTATCATACTTTGATACACAACAAATCATTTAAAATGCATCTTAGGGATACAAAAATTACTCTCTTCCTTTTCAGAGTCAAAAGATGGGAATGCTTGAAAAAAGAAACACCACCATATCTTTTAGTCTTACTATTCTATTCATTATTTGAGTTTATTTCCATTTATGACACTGAATGCAGCATCATTCATCTTTAAAAATGCAACTTACTATATCTCATCCTTTTTCTGCCTTCATTTTTTTCTTTCTTCAATATTTCTCTTTTATCATTAGCTCTTTTTTCCACTTCCCCTTCTCCCCTGCTTTCTTCCTTGTTCTTTTTTGTCTGTTATCTGTCATTTAGCTTCTCCTTCCTATATAGTCCTTCCTGAAATATAGTCATACCTCAGGTGAAACAAGCCAACTGTTAAATACGCAGTAATTTACAGCAAGAAGTACATACCTGCTGAGTCTCAGACACTGTATCAAGTTCATTCCAGTTGACCTCCAACAACCCTGCCGTGACAACCACACCTCTGGTACAGCATAGTTCCATGGTGCATCCCTTTTTCTGGGTCCAGCGGTCTGCCTCATACCTTACACACCAAGTGTGCCTAGCACAAGATCATGCAACAGAGAGACACTAGACACCATAGCAGCTAAGTTGTGTACATCTTGTGTGCTCCAAGGAACACTTCCTTGGGAAAGCTTGTCTGCTGCACCAAATGCTGCCCCAAGACACGATGCTGCTCTCATCCCTCTTCATGATGGAATACATTAAATGTACATCTCATTACAATGTCAATACATGCCAAATTTCATATCTGAGCAAGAGAAATAGATAGTGTCTGTGCACATACCCATACAGAGAGAGGAACATATCTAAAAATATAGGTAATGGGATCAAATTGATTACTAGGCTAAAACATGCTTCCTTGACAATCCTGCCAACTCGTATGAAGAAGGGCAAGCACTACCAATACAAGGTAATTCTTGATTATGAGTTTTTCAGTACACAGGAAAATAGTTTAATATCCTAACAACTCTGAGAACTATTAATTTATCTGTAGTTTCTCACACACTGAATCCTAACAAATCATAAGCAGAAGTTTTTCAGTAATGGCAAACAAAAATTGAGTAACTGGAACTGTTTTTAATTACAACATATCTTTTTGTATATTTCCTCTGTATTTTAATATGTGATATGCCTTTATTACTTTGAATTACACAAAGGAGAGAGAAAACTCCAGTCTTTGAGCTGCAATTTTACACATGCAACTAGATGGATGGACAAGTTATGGTACAAGTAACGGCACTTCTTTTTTTTATTTAATACATAGCAAAATGTGATAAAATTAATTAGATACAAACTTGTTCTTCAACAACAGGCAACTGATTACAAATAAGCAGAGCCATTTATTCAGACACATTCAGAGAATGTGGAAGAATGTGGAGAATGTGGAAGAAAAAAAAAAAAATCCAATTCTATTACTGTTACCACTATCACACCAAATTCAATAGAGTAAGTGAAGTTTTTTAACTGCCTCCTAATTAATCTGCTTTGATGGTGGTTTAAATCGACAAAAATTAAAGTTACTTTTGGAATTCCACCCTTTATTGGAAGAAAGTAGCATGACTATTGTTGGAAAACTCCAAAAAGCTTGCTTTGATTTCATATCCATTCTCTGAGCTAATGCTACAGATCCCAGCATAGGTCATGAATCAAAGCACAAACCTTTACTACTTTGAGTTAAAGAATTAAGTGCCATTAACCAATTGACAGGACTCGAAGGCTATTAGCGCCCAACTGTATCAACACTTCACTGAAAATGTCCTTCCCATTTTACATCCAGAGCGCATTATGGAAATACGCAGTTTCAACAGGCTCAAGTTTTAGCACTTTGTATTGATGGGTTTTAAAACCATAGCACTGGGATGCTTTGTCCAACTGTCTTTGTGAAACAGCAAAGAAGAAAAAACAAATTCATATAAAAAGAGATTTTTCTCTTCCTCTCTAGTTCTTCGTCTCTCAACTAGTTGCTATGAAAAGTAACCTAGGCTATATTTTACATCACTTGTGATTTTTGAAATGTTTGGTTAGTGTATGTATCTGAAGTGTATTTCGTTGGAGCAACAAAATCCTAGTTTCTCCAATTCAGTAAGAGTTTCATCATCTAGCTCAGTGGGGTAGAATTAAAAAACAATTTAGACAAGTATGTCCTTTGTTTTTACTTATTTTAATTGGAGGAAAATGGTCACACTTCCAACAAAAGGAACAATTGACTAAAATTCCAGGGGCATATAAATAATGCGAAGTTGATGTAAATGGACACAAGAGAGTGAAGTGACAACTGTCTTACAGTCCTCATAAGACTTTTCAGAGACTTTATACACAAGAAGGTAGTTCATTGCTTCATTTTCAACAAGTCTGTTTTGGTACTACCTTTCCTGAAATCTCTGCTACATCATTACATCTCATTGACAATGTTCCTCAGACATCCAGTTTTGGTTAGGTGGCCCTGCACCTCCCTGTCACTCTTTTTTAAGTACTGAAACATGGAGAAAAAAAGAACAATAACCTTCCCCAACATGAAACAGAAGAACAGAAGAGACAAGCAAGGAAAATCATCTTTCTTTCTCAGGTCTTCTGGCCATTGAATTATTTTCAAAAAAACACCAAGTGCTCTTTGTAATATTTCTGTCACCAAAAGACCAAAATAAGAATACTGAGTGATACAAACATGTTCTGCAACTGCTGCAGATAAAAGGCTTCCAGTAGCTCTCTACTTGGATTTTTTAAGAAAGGGCACCCAAGCGAAATCATGAAGTTTAAAATCACTGATGCTGTAATAAAGTTCTGGAAGGAGAATGTCATTTCATTTATACTAAGAGACCGGTATAAACGGAATATTTCAGTACTAAGTTCAGTCATCAGGTCCACTTGAGCTGCTCCTGGCAAGATCCACCTATATGAAATGCAGTTACATATATACACCCGATACTGAATTGTGTTATGTGGAAATGGTTAATGGTGGAACAAAGTAACAACTTCTTGCTGTACAGTTAGACTGAAGTCTCAATAAGGAAATTTAGAACAATGCTTATTCTCACAAGTTCCACAAAAGGTGGACACCCAGCAGCTAGTAAAACTAGTGGGTAGGATAACAGCTGTGCAAAACATCTGTTCAGTAGCTTAATTCACTGATGTCAGCATTTCACCTTTCCATGCAATCGACAGTCTGCTTATTAAGAACCTAACTACCCAGAGATTGTGTGGGTGATGTGTTACCCAATAAAGAAGAAAACCAGAAACTTTTACTTACAGTATTTTTATGTTAAAACTAAAGTACTAACTAGAACTAAAGCACTAACTCAAGCACTGTCTGCAATTTCCTTTCATTTCTAGTGGGCTTGGAGAGTGTACACAGCTCTCTGTTTTAAAGTATGTATGAAACTTCTCTAAGAATATTTCTAATTCTTAAACTATTGATTAGCATCTTTGAGTAACTCAAAAACAGTCACCAGTTAGCAGCACAGGACATAATACAAAGATTCTGCCGGTAAAACGGCATCGAGAATGGACCTCCTAAATCCTAATAGTAAGGTCATATTTGGGATGTCTTCCCACATCCATCATACTGCAGCATCAGAAATCTTAAAAACAAGGTTTTCGGAGAACAGATTCAAGTCCTGTTAAAGGCTTTTATGTAGAGCTGTAGCTCTACATCATTAGCTAATAGGATATTCTACCTGGTCTTCAGCTGCCTTTCCAGAAGCATTCGGGTTCTCCTTAGACACTGTCTGCCAGCCTCATACAGAGGTCTGAAACACCTTAGAGTGTCTAAACTGGCACAAGATGCCTACATCTTCACACATTAATCCTACTTTCAGTCTCTAGTCTTGCACGCTAGAAAATTATTCGCAATCTCCCCTTTGTTCCAGTATCACAAGATCAAATACATGTAGACTAAAAGTAATTGATGTGTTTACAAAGCATAATGGCACCAAATCAAATGCAGGCATCATCACTAGCTAGGATATAAAGTTCCTCTTATTTCCACTACATTCTCTACCATTATCGTAGACAAGACTGACAGCATTCTTCTGTTAAAAAAAAAAAGGAAACTATTCATGACAGCAACCTTTAGGTTTCATATTTTTTATATCATAACTTTGTCTCGTTTCAGTAATTTTAGTGGGAGTTTTCACTGATTTTCAGCATTTCAGATTTTTGGCTCCTAAAATATACTGAACAAGGCACAAGAAGTAGCAGTCTCCTCCTGCTGTTCCATACATGTACTTTATTCCTCAACCAGTTTTCACTTTTCATTTCCCCTTTTTGCCCCCAGAGAGGTATGAGTCAATCAAGAATATTCAACTCGTGAGATGTGGCTGATGTCAGCACCTGTGTATGGCACAGGTATTTTGTGTCATATGCCCAGCATTCAAGGAAGTGGAAGCAGAACATGCTGGAATAGGGCTTGGTCCAGGAAAGGTCCAGCAATGCAGTTAAGCCAGTGAACAGTTTCACTGAAGTTACTCGACCTATTGCTATGTGCAATGAACTCACACCATAGGTGATCGTGAGGGATGGAGGTTGGAACTACTCACCTGCGTGAGGGTCAGCATATATTTCCATGCTTTGTTGGAGCAGGGCTCGCTGAGTCCATACTTCACAGGATTAAATTCAGACAGCCCACCTTTTATAATCTGATTACAGAGCTTCCATAAAAATGAAGCCCTGTTCCAATTCCAGCGAGGTTGTATGGGCAAAACCATTTCTATACATGGAATAAAATAATTCTAGTATGCTGAATTCTTGAAACAGTATTCCTTTTCCAACTTTCATTTGGATCATTATTGCAATCCAACAAAGGAGCAACAAATAAAATATGTTTCTATGCCAACAAAGTATAAATTATATATGATTTTATTTTCCAAATTACTATTTAACTACCGCATATCTTTTTCCATGAGGGTGTTTTTCTGTGCTCAGGACAAAAATCTAATTGTAACTCATGTTTCAAATTACTAAAAATTGTCTTATAATTATCTTCTAATAAGTATTTTGCTAGAAGTACATTTACTGGCAACATGAGAAGTAGATTAAAATGCTCCAAACTTGAAAGACCCTTTGGCTTCATTATCAAGTAATTTAAGTTACATTCAATGGAAATATAATTTTCTGTTTTAAATGAGCTTTTTTTCTCCCACTTTCTACAAAGCAGCACAGAAACAAATAAAGAAAAAAATGCACTGTTTCTTTCTATCTGGACACTTACTTGGTTTCCATCGCATAGATTGGAAGCACCATCTACTTATAGAAGAAATAACAGAACAGTTGCTAGTGTATTGATCTAGAACCAGGGTAAGCCAGAGAAGACAAAACCTTTGCTGACAGAATTTTATTGAACAATATAGTCCTTAAAGCATTATGAAGTGCAAGCCCACTACGTTGCTACAGGTTATTTTGTAGTTCATGTTCCACAGAATGCTGCACTGAATGAATACTTTTGTCCGAATACTTTTGCCTTTAAACAGTAAAATCCGTTTTATTTTTCCATAAGCGCTGCATGAAACAGACTAGCAGTGGTTAATGACAATTAGCCGTAAGTGTCAAGTAGATACAGCTATTGCAATTCCAGATCTGCAGAACAGCTGCACGCATATTGAATTCAAGCGCAAGCACCAACAATGGTTATGTTAATAAGATATGAGGAGTATCTACCATGCAGTTCGCAGTACTGTTTGCAGTACTTTTGTTTCAAAGTCTACCTCACTAGTAAGCTTTTGTCTACCCGATGAGCGATTTATTTAGCAGTGAGTTAGGTTTGCACGCAAGGGAATAGGGCAACCCCCCTGTCATCCCTATCTGCCTCTCGTCCTTCCAGATAACCAGCACACCACCATTTTTTCCTTCAAACAAAGGTTAAGGAAAACCCAACTTCTCTGAAAATAAAGGAAACTTGCCGGGGGCGGGAGCGGCGAGGGGGGCGAAGCCCGGGGGCAGCCCCT
>NW_009231989.1:0-279 GCF_000690835.1 Fulmarus glacialis
CAGCCCCAAACCTGTGCCGGCAACGCGCCCGGTGCAACTCGGCACAGCCCTGGCACACAGGTGTGCGTCTGCACAGACCTTCCTGCCCCCCTGTCTCCGGCATCGCTAGGGGGAGAGGGTCACTGCTCCCGCTCCTCTTCTGCCTCCTCTGCCAGGCTGACTGCGGGAGAAGGTCCGGGGGTTGGGAACGATGCCCTGATGAGAGGGGCCATCTATCTGACCGGTCCAAAGATCCGAGTTACAAACCTGCTGAAAGGTTTCAGCTGCGCAAAAAAAAAA
>NW_009231989.1:351-623 GCF_000690835.1 Fulmarus glacialis
GTTTTGCACAGTGCGGAGCTGAGATTACAGGCCATAGGCACAGCATCGCTTCTGCGCGCCGTCGTCCCCAAAACCCAGCCCTGCGTTGTGAGGGGTGAAACGTTGTATTAGAGAAATCCCTTTATCGGGTGGAGGGCTCAGGCAGCAGCTTCCCGACAGAGGGATGCAGGAGGCAGGCAGGAGATCGCCCTGTTTCTCTCTATGTATATCCTCAGGGCTCGGAGCCTGCACACTTCCAGAGTGCTTCGAGGCCCCGTGCCGAGGAGCCCACA
>NW_009231990.1:0-7581 GCF_000690835.1 Fulmarus glacialis
GCCCCGCTGCTGCTGCCATGGCCCTGCATAAGGGTGGAAGCAGCCACAGCAGGCCACCCCAGCACAGTCATCCTCCACCTGCAGGCTGGAGGCCTCTGCTCACAGCTCAGTCTTCACCCAGGGTTTTCATCTCCTTCAGAGCATTGGCTGCTTGTCCCACCTTTCCTATGATATGGCAGAGCAGCCATGCCCTGCCAGCCCGTACCTGGTGTGGAAGCAGAATTAAACTCACTCAGACTAGGATAGTAATCAAATCAGTTTAATATATAGTCATATTGTAAAGGCATCTGAATCTTATAGTATCACCATCAGCTGTGGCCATCAAGCCCAGGAGACCACCTTTCTAGAAAGGCACAGAGAGGTAGGAGGGTTGGAGCATTTCCCCAGATTAATTGCAAGTGAGAAGGTGCACATGGGACCTTCCTCCTGGAGGCCCGAGATAACCTTGTGCTTTCTTGAAAGGAATGCTCATGTGCTGGGACAAGTACAGGCACCTGGAGTAACAGCCAAGGCCTCCTGCTGACCCATGAGTCAAGAAACTCTTGCTGGCTTTTGCCTACACTAAAAGAAAAAACAGAGAAAAGAAGGGGCGGTGGACAGAAGAGCCTGGCTCTGTGTGCATGAAGGGTATTTGGTGAGGCAGGAGGAAGAAAGATGCGTAAGGTTGCTTTTGCCCTTGGCCAGGGACAAGGACTGTTACTTGTATTGCTTTGGACTCCGTTACCACCCCAGGGCTGAGTGAGAAGAAACCTGTTCTCCGGTATTGCCACCACATTTTCCTGCACCAGCAGAGCAAGAGCAAAGCTCTGGAGCAAACCAAGCATCTGGAGTGGGGACAATGGTGTCACCAAGTATTTGGCTCATCTTCTGTGGCAGCTGAAGCGGGAAGTGGCACCATGGTGGTCTCCTCGTGGCAGGGGAAGCGTAGAGCCCTGCGGCTCCGCAGGAAGGCACAGTTCCCTGGGGTGGGCAGGTCCGGAGATGCTAATTCTCAAATTTTGCGTAAGGGTTCTCTTCCTTGAACAGCCCTAAAAGAGACGAGACATTCGTTCAGACAGCGGCAGCCACGCCAGTCACAGCCAGCAAGAAACCTAGTTCTTGGTTACAACTCTTTGTCATTCATGCTTCATCCAGCCTCCTGTCCTGCAGTCCTTCCAAAAGACCTGCTCTTACTTGAGCCGTACATGCAGTCAGCACTATTTCGCTCTCCTCCTCTGCACAGGAGGAGAGACCCATTAAGAAGCTTGATCTGATGGCAAACTCCTCTCCCAGGTAAAGCAGCATGACTGATCTTCCAGAGCACCCCTTCTGCGTGCTCCTTCCGTTGGACTGGACTCAGAAGAAGAGAGCCCCAAATTAAATTCAAGCCATTCTTGACCTGCTCCCTGCTCCTACATCCACAGAGAGAGCAGAGCAAGGATACAGGGCTGACTTCTGGGCCAGTGACAAGCCCCCGTGCCACTCTGTTGACTGCGTTCCCAGCCCCAGCCCAACATTTTTGAGGAGGAACAGCCAGAAAGGACAAGATTGCAAACTCTGCAGTCAGGCTGCAGCAAGACAGAGCCCTGCCATGGCAAGGACAGTCCTGGAGCACAGCTCTTCCACTTCCACGAGGTGCTTCCCCCACCAAGTGCTCCTTCAGGCACAGCTTTGCCTGCTCTTCCTCCCCCTGAGGAGCCAGCCCAGCCAGAGACCTCCAGATCTCCTGCCCAACCTGGACCTGCAGTGCACAGAAGCTGCAGGCAGAGGAAAGGTCTCCAGCTTTCCCTAGAGCCCCCCCCAAAAGCCAGAGACCACCATGCCCGGTGTGCATGAGCCCGACTGCTCCCTGCTCCACAGCCACCCTGGGAGAGCCCCCAGCAGTCCTGACAGCCAGGCAGGAGAGACTCCACCAGCTCCGAGCAACTGGCTGCTCCCCGCTTCTTTCCAGGCTGCTGCCCCCCTCAGGCAGGTCCCCACCTGCCCTGGGGCCGTGGGACTCACCTGAAGGACAGTCCAGACCCAGGAGGGAGCTGTGCACTCCCAGAACCCAGGGGACTGAGCCACCTCTCTGGGAACTGCTGCTGGCACAGAGAACCAGCTCCATGGTCGGGCTGGTGCCTGCTCTGTGCTCCTGCAGCTGTGGGCACCCGCCTGGCCCCCCACCCCGGGCTGTTGGCCACTCAGTGACCACAGGGCTGCTGGAGAGCCATGCCTGAAGGGCAGCAGCAGCATTACAGCTGGTGCTGTGTCTACCAGCTTCTGCTTCTCCCCTCCAGTCAAGCCCCAGCAGCTTCTCCCACACGGTGAGTTCAGAGGACACTGGTCCTCTGCCCAAGAGGAGCAGCACTTGTGTGGGGTCTCACGCCATGACCCGAGCATCTCTATTCTTGCTCCCAGAGGGCAAGAGAGCAATTCACTGAGACAGGGGAAGCGGAGACTGTTTTCCCTGCTGGCCAGGTCTCCTCTGCAGCTGTAACCATAGCAAGGAACACAGTTACTGAGGCTGCTCGATCTAAAGCTTAGTTTGGATCACTAGCGTCAGCACTGTACCATATTTTCTTCGGATTTCATCATGCCGTGATTTCATCTCTGCTCTCCTGCAAGAAGCAAACAGAAAAACCACGAATCAGTGACTGGCAGTACAAAACCAAGCAAGAGGAGCTACAGCTCTTTGCTTTTTCCCAAGCCAGGGAGCTCCAGGCTGCCAGGTTTGCTCAGCCCCCGACCACCCACCTCCCCACCTCCTGGAAGCACTGAGGACCACCAGAGCCCGCGCACGTCAACAGCCCTCAGGGAGCTGGATACACAACACCTTTGTGATGCTGCATCCATGAGTCACCCCAGAAAGACATTGCTCATGAGGTTTATGTTCATGCTGAGGTTGAAGCAGCCACTGGCTGCACGTGTCAAGCCTCATGTGCCTCCTGGCATCACGTTTGACGGTAGAGACAGGAGCCAAATAGTTCTGCAGCGTGAGGCAGCGTGGCTCCTTCACAGGGGAGCAGGGGCTGCAGGGCAACCTTACCTCTCCTCCTGCCGCACCCGCCTCTTCTCCCGCTCCCTGGCCGCTCTCTCGTCATCCTTGTCTGGCCTGACAGACAGAAGAGCCCGTTAGCAGCGCTCAGCACTCAGTTCTGCAACAGCATGCGGTTGCATCTGAGCTACTCTGAGAAAACAGGGCACCCCTCCGATACTTGCTTTTTGCTCTTTTTCTTACAACAGCAGCAGCAGCAGCAGACCCCCAACATGATAAGGATCGTTCCTCCCACCACAGACATCGCAATGATCAGGGCTTCAAAGTTCACTAAAGGATTGAACAAAACACATTTAGCACACAAATACATGGCTGCCTGGAGTTACAATATTTACAAGCATACAGCTGCTGTCACCAGCGGCTTCAGTCACTGGGCTGGAGACATGCATAACAGCCTGGCAAAGCAAGGTGGACGTTGTTATCTATAGGTGTAACAAGTGTTGGCACCAGCACGTACACACCAACACAGTATATGTGGCTGCTAACTATAGCGCTCAGTTACTATGAAGAAAGGCAAGAATAAACGCACTCAGGTCAAACTCCTCTGGCAGAAACAGGAGCAAAGCTGTCTTAATCGCTAATCCAGGTGAACAGTAACCCATCAAGGGAAAAAAAACTGGAGGCTTCAGTGCTGAGGAGCCTCCAACAGAGGCCACAGCTGGCACTGGAGTTACTGCCCACAGGATCCAGCCTCAGAAGTCATCTAAGATGAGACGACAGTGGACTGGAGGCACTTACGGGTGTCTGGTGTCCTTGGGCAGGAGACAAAGCGAGACAAGACCCCTTGGGATTTATCGGCTTGGGGCCAGCAGTGCTGCTGAAGCAGCTGAAGGCAGAGGGCTGCTTCCTGCACCCCACCACCACGTCTCCCCAGGGCTTGGGGGATCTGCTCGCCTATGCACAGCACAAACCCCACTGGGACGTGGTGGTGAAGCAGCGGCATTGAGCCCTGGCCCCAGGGAGGCAGTCATCCTACTCTGCTCCTGCAGTAATAGCAGTGGAGACACCAGCCAAAACGGACATATCTAGACATCACGTGAAATCCTTTGCAACGAAGAGGGTTTCTTCCAAGTATGATTCAGACTGTTCAGAGACTTGGGCCTGTGGAAATATTTGTTTAGGAACCACTTCACAAACAGCAGCCAAGTTACAGAAATCCTAGTGCACCTGAGCCTGCCCAGAGCACTTCTGATCCCCTCTTCTCCACGCAGCTCAGACCATGAGCCCAGCAGAAAGCCTGAGCACTGCACGTGGTGCATTTCAGGGCATTTCAGAAGATGCCTGCCTGTCTCCTCACTGCAGGGACTCAGCAGTAGCAGGCTTATTGGGCTGCTCCAGGCTGAGCTGACTCTATCACTGAACTTGCTTTCAAAGCCTCCAGCTTCTGCTCCCACTGGAGAGCTTCATGGCTGCCAACAGCTGTGCCATCTGACTCTCAAATCTTACTGCGTCAGGCTACTGCGGCAAGCACCATGCATGGAATGTGGTTCCAGATACCAACCGCAGACAGCTGCCGTGGCCTAGCAGGTCACCAGTGAGACCAGAAGTCAGGAAGCCACCAGCTTGCAGAGACTTGCGTTTGTCCCCACAGGTAGGCTCGCGCACCCCGCCAGCCGTTACCCAGCAGCAGGGAGGTCTGCAAGTCCGTGTTCCCAGTAAGGCTTTGAGAAAGATGGTATTTGAGACCTGACTGTCCATGGCACTGTCTTGCCTCGGAGCAACGTGAAGCTTTTGCTGGCTGCACTGCGACAGACCCCCGGAGTCATGTAGGGGACAGCCCAAAAGCCAAGGATCAGAAGTCAGCCCAGCGGGACAAACCCAAACAGGCTCTTCAGCTCCAAAGGGAGTTTCTCCACCAGCACATGTCTGTACTGGTACTTCTGAAACCTTGGCTTTCAGGGTGAACCTGGGGTTCAGATCACCTCTTCCCACAGAGAGAGGTCCGTGGCAGAGCACTGGGCACTCCTCCAGCTGATGATAAAGGCTTAAGTCACACACACCAAAAATGCAGACTCATTTAAGAGCTAATCTCCCACAGGACTAATCTCCTCTAAAGTGAGTTTTGCAAGCTAAGGAATGCGTTCTTCTAGAATGAAACCTTTTGTGAAGCTACTCACACACAAACTAGTATTTCAAGGTCTTACACAAGTTTCAGAAAAGCATACTGTAGTGCTCACAAAGAGGAGATTCTTCCTCCACAAGGAATGGGAGTGGTTTTAACTGTCTTGTGGGTAGAGAAGAGAGCCCAGCCTCAAGCACCATAGATGTCAGGTGACCACAATTCATCTCCAAGTTCCCCATCAAGGGGACAGGTAAGAGAAATCAAGCCCCAGCTTGCTTCCTAGCTGCCCCAGCCCCCAAAAGCTGGCTCCTGTCTGAGCATGAGCATGCACCAAGGTTGGTCTAAACAAGACACTAATTTCTCCAGAAACCCACCAGAAACAGAGCACCAAGGAAAGACAGAGGAAAGAGCTGCCAAAAAGTCAGACACGGGTGTGCACACTTGGAGCACCAGAAAGCTTTGCACAGGCAGCTGCCCGCAGAGCGCCTTCGACTCTTCTTCCTAGGCGCTGGCCACATGTGGAAGCCTCCATCACACCAAAGCATGAGGAATGTATTTAGAGTAGCTAAAGCCCCGCGGGTCCTTCTTGCCAGAAGGCAGGGAACTGCTCACACTCCGCTTTCTCGCCCACGCTTCAGGAAGTTTGCAGGACCCTGATTGACTGCAGCCTGTCATTGCTGCACCAGCAGTGAGAAAGGGAGGCAAGGAAAAGCTCCCATTACCACTAGCGCGAGCGGCAATCGGTGCCACTTAGCAGCAAGCACTAAAGCACCTCAGCAGCGGTTACGGCTGATGCAAGTGTGTCATCACTCGAGCGCGATCCACTTACCCCAGCAGACTCCCCAGCGCGCAGAGCGGAGCTCACAGAGTTCGGCCGGGGGGAGGATTCTTCGGACGGGGTACTCCACGCACCTCCTGCTGCTGGCACACCACAGGCACTGGGACATAGGAACCAGGCAGCACAGCGTTACTGGTGCGTGGCAGCGCTGCCAGTTAGCTGCAGCAACAGGGCCATCACTGCCTGCTCCCAGGGACCAGGTACCACCCAGCAGCAACGGGATGCTTGGGAGTAACAGTTGTGACCGGCCAGCACAGGCTGCATCAGGCTTGCCTGCACCAGGAGAGGCAGGCGAGGGGAGTGCAGATTTCTACAGCAAGTAAAGATGCTGAGAGCCCTTCTCCTCGCTTGCATGATGGTAGTAATCACCAAATCCTTCCTGTTTATTCCGAGCAGCATTTTTGGGACAAGAAGAAAGCCTTTGAGACAAGCCACTCAAGACAGAGCTGTTGAGCAGGAGAGGTTTGTGTGTGCCCTCACTAGTCTTTCCCAGCCAGACTACCTGCAGCAGCTTTGCACCCTCCTCTCCTGGTGGTTGCAATCCCCGACACCAGCATTGGGCTAGCTGTGGTCAAACTGGTTCTGGCTAAGTCAGCTGTGAGATCTGACTCAAGTTAAAGTTTGCTGATATCGGAGATAAGGCAGCAGAGGTTGGCAGGACTCAGGTACGCATCCTGCATCCACCCATTGCCACGGCACCCACAGACTGGTGGAAGGGCAGCTTGACCAGCCAGTCCAGCCCCCTCAGCTCCTTCACCGTGCGCATCCCCCCCCATCCATGAGGAGGACCTCCATTACTCGACTCAAAAAGCATACGACAAACCCCAAGCAGTTTCTAGCAACCTCTTCCCATAGCACTGAGGGGTGTTTGCCCTCTCACCGTCACGAGTGGGTGCATTTGCAGTGTGTTCAGGACAAAGGCACAGAGCAGCCCCCCTTCCAGGAGGGAAACTGCTTTGTAACAGCCCCGCAAAGCCCACGCTACGTTTTCAGGCACTGCGAGAGGTTGGCAGTTTTCTGGCTGCTACTTACGGTGACATTTTTCAGACACTCCTCACAGCTCCTGTTCGTATACTGGCGACAATCTACAGGAAGGAAAAAAGACACCTCAGTACTTTGAAGAGCTTCTCAGTGGTTTAAAACTCCGGGCTCCTCAGAGCCTGCTCCTGCCCGCTGCTTTGCCCGCTCCGGGAGGCGGTCAGTCCCGCTGGACCAGCAGCAATGCAGTGTAATGCTGCTGCAAGAGCTACCAGCTTCAAAACACACTCGGTGTCACGGTGGGAGGCCCAAATGCAAATTGAAGTCATCTGCCTTGCCCGTGCTGACCCAAAGCCCCGAGCTGCAAGCTCCTCTCCCTGGGTCACCTGCGCATCTGCTGTGGCCGGCAGGCAGCGTGACAGATGGGGGACACAGCTGGGGTCGGTCCAGAGGGACCCTGCAAGGATGAGGACAAGCACTGGGCAGGCGGTGCAGTCCCATATCGTCCGATGACGGAGCAGCTCAAGCAAACAAGCCCCAGACAAGGAAGTTACTACCAGGAAAAGCAGCAGCAGAGGAGCACAAAGGGGGACAGGCAGCTACGGCCCCTGCAGGAGCCCATACCCACCCACTGCACACGAGGGCTGTACCCTGCCCCAGCCAATTCATCCAAACCCTCCTTCAGCA
>NW_009231990.1:7648-9138 GCF_000690835.1 Fulmarus glacialis
AGGTGACGGGAGCAGCACCGCAGCCAAAATCTGTGCCCAGAACCTGTTTCCACCCCCATTTGGCAGAGGAAGACCCCTGCCCTATAAACACGGGCGGCTCTTGGCTCCAGTGCCACCAGAGATGACGGCATCCCCAGGGGATGCAGGTCAGCTGGGCAGGGGGAACGCATCAGATCTGAACACAGGACAAGGTGGCCCAGGCCAGCCGCCTTCCTGGGCTTGCCTGCAGTTCCCGGCAGCGCTAGCTCTTCGGAAAAGTCTTCCTACAGGATACTCGCCTGCCATTTCACTGGTACGCTCCCCCAGATCCTCAGGAAGGGTGGTTTGCCAGCCCTTGAGGATCAGCCATCTAAACCTCACCCCTGCCTAAAGAGTCTAAGCCTCAGCTTGCTTGACTGTGGTTTAAAAAAAACAAGCACAAACCAATTTGCCTGACTACTCAGTAACTGCTGGAAGAAAGATCACTGCTTCGCAGCACCTTAATGAGGAAAAAATCAGTCCCAGAGGTGCTTGTTTTCCACACTCCCAAGCAGCAAAGCTGCATTTTCTCTCTCCAGCTGGCAGGAGCCCTCAGCTGTGGCCCACTGTCAACAGTCACATGCTCTGCACAGCCCTCCAAACAACTGGGCAATTTATTAACATAGCTCAGATAAGGGTGTTTACACACCGCCCGGAGAGGCTGAGATTGTAGATTTTAAACACTCTAGGAAGCTGCATCTTCCCCGTTTCTCTAAGCGAGGCCGGAAAAGCATCACAGCGCCTGTGCTGCCCCCGAGACTGTTTGCTTACAAGGAGTCATGAAACAGCCCTTTCGCACCGCAGGAGGCCATCAGCAGGCAAAAGGAGAGCCTACGGCTTTAACCAGGCTTCCTACTGACGCTCCGCTTCCCGCTAGGGTGTCCCCTCTCCTGGCACCCCCAGCTCGGCTTCATCCTCTGAGCCATTAAGTCAAAGCCACCCTCTTAGGGCTGTATGGGAACGGGCCATTTCCAGGACCGTACAGCCCTTCCGGATTGGGGTTTTGTCCAAGCGCCTGATCTCAGGGGACCAGCCCACTGGCCCAGGATGGCAGGGAAGCACTGCAGTCCTCAGGGAGAGAGGTGGGAGAGCCGCTCTTGCTGTGCTAGAAGCTTCCTGGATAATGCTTTTACCACTTGGGTACAAAAGAAGCGAACGGCTTGGGGTGGAAGGAAGACAGCAAAACACATGCTGGTCCTCACTCTCCTCCCAGCCGGAGCCACCATGCAGCCGTCAGAGGGCTGGTCATCACGTGGAGAACAGTTCCTCGCTCAGAAGAGTGGGCAGACTTCGTGGGACACCCCTGAAGGGGGCTGTCCCCACCCTTTGCTAGAGCTTCTCTACCTGGCACGGCACCCACAGGGCTATGCTACCTCCTCCACCCACCAAGAAGCAGCAGTCAGCCGCCCACTGCTCCTCACCCTCACCCGGATCCGAGAGCACCCATCTTCTTCCTGGTCTGAAGAGCCTGA
>NW_009231990.1:9215-9488 GCF_000690835.1 Fulmarus glacialis
AGGAGGGTGTCCCGCCGTGGGGGACCTGCCCGCCAGCGAGCCCCCCCTGCCCAGGACAGGTACCCAACTCCCGCTGAGACCTGGCCGAGCTGTCAGCATCACTAAACGCACACCTGCCTTGCAGTGGCAGCTGGAAAAGAGGCAAGTAAAGCCCCTCTGCCAGCACCCCATCTTCCAGACCTCAGAGGGACGCGCCGGAGCCCCGTGCTGCGCAGGATCGCACCCTGCGGAGCTCCCAGCAAGGATGGGACCTGCCCTCCCAGCTCCCACGGC
>NW_009231991.1:0-3934 GCF_000690835.1 Fulmarus glacialis
CTCACGGCTTAGCTGTGCTCCGGGTATGTCCCGAACTTTGTCGTGGCAGCGTGGGAGTACAATTTTGTAATGCAAAAACTTTTTGCAACATTTGCAATCAATCATGTTTATTTCACTAATTTTTCTTAGGAAAAAAAAAAAGCAAGAACCCCCCCCACGGAACTGACATTTTCTTATCCATTTGAAACAAATTCTTATCCATTTGAACTTCTTAATTTACAAATATCTTTTTGAAAAATGTTGAAAATCAAAGAACTATGTTTTCATGAATACAGGTTTACAAATTCTTCTTGTCAGTAAGACTTGAGACTCTGCAAGAGTGCATGTGGGGTATTTCAGAAGGTAACAAGGGCCACCACTTTCCAATAATCTCCTTTCTTCTGATTTCATGATGGCCAACTCCTTACACTGCAGCAGCTCTCAACTTCTTCCTCTGTGAAGCTGTACGTGTGGAAATACAGTAAATGCTTAATTTTGGGTGCAGCTAAATTTGTTTTTCATCCAAAACATTTATTTAAATGTGTTATTTTCTTGGAGTATCCTGTCCGGATGTGTTTTGGCTTTTATGTAATCAACTATCACGAGCATAGACAGTAGTGCACTGACCTTTTAGACATAAACAAGCTCATTTCTTCTTCACTGCAGTTTTGAAAACATGAGAACAGAGGTTAGAAAATGCACTGAACCTTAAAAGAAAGGATAAATTCAAGCAGTTTTAAGGTCTGGTGATTTTTTCCTCCACAGCATGACTTTGCACAAATCACACTGGAACCGTGGGCTGAAACTGTATTAGTAGTTAGTATACTTGACTGCCGTTCAAGTGTTTTGCATGTGCCAAAGTTCTTTAGGGCTGGTTCTTCAAGTATGAAGGTCAGTGAAAATGAAGATTAATTCGTATTATAACCCGACCAGCTTATTTTAGTCATTTTAATCTATCAAAAACTGAGCACTGTACTGGCAAATAAGCAGGAATTAATATCTGGATATCACTATTTATAGTGATAATATAGTATCTACTATTCATGTAAAATCTGTCAAAGCAAGCCCAAAGCGGAGGTTTTTAAAGCTGAGGTACTTAAAATGATGAAGCTTTACCATGTTAAGTGAGTTTGAGCAGCAAGGCAAAGCACACCATGGAATATGCTTTAAGTGAGAATTAAATGACAACAATAAAGTGGTAACTGTTACATGCAACTACATATCTAGAAAGGTATGATGGCCACACAGACTAAGAAATTTTTTGAAAACACCTTTCAAAATCTCCAGTGGGGAGGATTGCATATTGAAGGACTGTAAAGGTGAAGAACAGCTTTTTCTGTTTTACTACTCAAATAACAGGAAATGTTATTTCAGTCGTAAGATCTCGTTTGATCTGCCTGAAATTACATCCATATGTACAGCCTCTAATACAGGCAAAAGGTCTCTAACTACCTCAGGAGAAGAATTGAAACTTTTCTCAGCTACTAAGCAGAGAAGAAGAAATACAGACGCCTGAGTTTCCTCTACTTCGCAGGTTTCTTCAGTCTTTTTGCAGCTGCTTCCATGTGTGTTTCTGAAGAAATGAACTGCTTGTACCACTATGGTTCATTAGCATTCTTCGGGAGAGAATGTTTTAATTAATGCCTGCACAAGAAACGCTTGCCGTTTGACAATTTTAATTTCCCACAGACAGAAAGTGACAACATGCATTTACAAACTTGAAGTCAAACTAACCTAACAGTAAAATGAACCCTTGTTTTTTCTAGTCTTTGACTGAGAACTATGCTGTAATTTCACACATAAGGTAAAAAAGCACATTAATAAAATTATCTAGCTATGTGTTTATGTTTGGGGAAGGCTGTACTCCAGAATTCTGTTTGCAAATATTCTGTCATGATAGAGAAAAAATTATAAAGATTTTTCTCAAGCAAGAACTATGCTGAAGAGCATCTGAAACTGAGTCTCACCCTAATTAAATAGGTTTTCCAGTAGGAAAGAAAAACTCGTCACATGACTCCCTCCAAAATATATTTATTGAACTGATTTTGGGTTTAACATTCATATATTATTTGCACAGTAAGATAATAAAGACAACATGTGAAATTTTATTATTTCACAAAGGAATGGTTACACATGGAGACAGAACAATGGAAACTGGGAAGAATCTGGTAACAGGAATAGCAGCACCAGCAACCTGGAAAACCAGCAACCTGGTTAATTTTTTTATTCCTTGTAAGGATTACCAATTATTAACTGGCTAACTCAAGGAAAATTATAATGAAATCAGCAAGTACAAAGGCATATGTAATGTTCTTCTAAAAGGGGAGAGCTCAGATCCTTACTGTTACAGATTAATATATAGTTCCATATATCATTTAGGGAATTGGATATCACGGTGACTGGGATGTTTAGGAAATGGACAAATCAAGCCAGTTTCAAGCTTCAAAAGAAGTACTGATGTTCATAAGCAGTTCATGTTGCTAATAGGTCTTAATTACTATGAATCATTATTGCTACATATACAAAACAACTAGTCCTTAACAAATCTACCCTAGGTGAGCTGTGAGCACACAACACAGTGGAGCTGATGCGACGAAGTTAGTCTGATGGCTATGCTCCTTCGCAGTCCTTAGTCACCAGGGACGAGGTGATCAGGCTTGAGAGCTCCTTGCAGGCAGTCTGCCATCTTTCTTCTTTACTCAGTTGATGTTTTATACTCTCTGTCCCCGATCCAAGAGAAAAGGAAGTGATCTCATCTCCTCTTGATGAACTTATTTTGGGGATCGGGATGTGTTCTGGGTTTTGCTTATTCTGCAGGTGCCACCAGACACCTTTCTTGCCTGCTCTGCAGGATTATCTTGGTTTTAGCAGACATCTTTCCCCTTCTGCTTTGTTGTTTGGTTATTTGTTGACAGGTTTCCAATTGTCGTTTCTTAGGTAAGCTTGATTTTGCCCATTTAGGGATGCTTTAAGAAAATAGCTGGAAAGAGAGGAAACCGCAAGCTGTACAGGACCGCTTCAGTTGCTGTGAAAAATCACAGAGTGAGTCTTCCTGAAATGTATTTCTTGCCACATGAAGGAGAAGGTGATTGGGACCACTCTGCACAGGCATAGAGGTCCTACAAGCCGATTTAAGTGAAACGGCTGAAGCTGCCTCCTATGGCATAGATACATAATCTGCTTTTGAGCTACTCAACTATCAGCCAACACTTGAGTGCAATCTGAAATAAACCTAGTGTGTTTAAATGCAAACAGCAGAGAACTGAAGGTTAATTGCAGGTGGATAATGTCTGCCTCAGAGGTGGCATGGATACTTGGTAAAGCATCTGCCATCTCACTTTAATCCGTATCTGCGAATCTATCAGAGCCTTCAGCATATGAATTTTGGGTACCTCTGTCTTGTGAAATCCAGTCTTCAAACAGGTGCCCAGGCTTCTCATACAGTGCTGAGAATGGAATCCACACGCTCCACACGCTCACTCAGGAGTCACCTCGTGACTAGAGGCTAGAAGATTACGAAGTAGCATCCCAGCATGGTGCCTCTTTTGGCAGGTTAGCCCCTTTTTCAGAGGAGCGAAACGGGAGGTCAGGCAGACCTACCCCGTTACAAGTTCATCCTCCTGCCCGGGAGATTGGAGCCGAGCTTTCTTTTTCCAACTCTGTCTGATTCACCACAGAACTTAAAATTAATATAAGGATGAGGTTATCTTTGATTTCTTCCTTTGAATCTGCTTTACTATGTAGAAATAACTGAGTATTTACTGCAGTAGAACTTAAAGCCGACATTCCTGCAGCCAGCGTGAGCACTTTAATCGGCATTTTCTCTCACAGGAGCAAAGAACATTTAACGACCTGTGAAGCAGAACTCTTCAGATTCATTCCCGTGTGTTCAGTTTCTTGAAGATGGCGAGTGCCGAGGCTGCTTTTCACTGGCGCTCGGCCACAAGGGCCCACC
>NW_009231992.1:0-211 GCF_000690835.1 Fulmarus glacialis
CCGGAGGGGGTGAGAGGGGCCCGGAGCCTTGGTCGGGGTCTTCTAGCTCCGCCGCGGCTCTTTCCCCGGGCTGAGGCCCCCGGAGAACTCCGAGCGTGTCACTGAAAGGGGGATCCGGGCCGTTTGCAAAGCCAGGCGGCTCGCACCGCTGCGGTTGCATCCAAGCAGGGGTTACGTCCAAGTCTGGCGAGACTGAAAGGGAGGCTGAGCG
>NW_009231992.1:644-15034 GCF_000690835.1 Fulmarus glacialis
ATCCAAGCAGGGTTTACGGCCAAGTCTGGCGAGACTGAAAGGGAGTCTGAGCGGCGGAGCAGGGGGGGCTGCCCGAGGAGAGAGCCGCAGGTTTGCAACCGGGTGATCTGAGCGTCTCTGTCCCGGGCCCGGGCCGGGTGCTGCAGCTCACCTCCGGGGGCAGACCCGAGCCGGACTTCCTCCAAGTCATACCCGGCGTGCTTTGAAGCCAAGCTGCAGATAGATAGACTCATAACCAGCATTGAGGCCTCATTGCTTAGAGAGCTTAAAGTAGTTCTTAATGCTGTGTTTCGACTTTTGTTTGGTTGGGGGTTTTTTGTTGTTGTAGTTTTTTATTTTTGTCGTTGTTGTTGTTGTTTGGTTTTTTAAGTGTGTGCAGGCAATATACAACCTTGTATTTTGGAGAGCTAGTCTTTCAGTAGTCTGACCCACAACATTGTGTGCTTTTGAGATTCAAGACCAAGACTTTGCAACATTGGAAAGTACTCCATTAAGTAGCCTTTTTGCCCCCCTGCCCCCCAGTACTTCAGTTTGGTCAGCTCACTGGAATATGGAATACTTTATTTTGGGGGTGGGGTAGGGTGCGTTCCTGGTTTGAACTTTTTGCTTACATCCTTCTCTCTTTCCTGTTTCATTTTCAGCCGGATTTTGATGTTGATCACTTTGTGTCAGACTGCAGGAAACGCGTGCAGTTGGAAGAGCTCAGAGAGGATCTGGAGCTCTATTACAAACTCCTTAAAACTGCCATGGTTGAACTCATAAATAAGGACTACGCAGATTTTGTTAATCTCTCAACAAATCTAGTAAGTCTTATTAAGTTGTAATATATAGTTCAGCCTTAACGCGTTTTAGTATGATTTTTGTTTTTCATATGAAAAGTATGTGGCTTGTATTTTGGCATTATTAGATTTAAGGCATCTTAAATGTGACCCCTTGCACTGAAAGAAACTGAAAGACCATTATTGTAGAATATAGCTACTGTACAGAATTGCTGTTGGCCCATAATAAATGTTTTAGATATATGGTTTTTGTCTTTAAAAAATCAATTCATTAGGAAGTTAGACTCAAGGCAAACTTTTTTTAAAAACTGCTAGTAGCTGTAAAATTGAAGGAAATAAATCATTAAAATTGACTAGCAAAGATACAAATAAGGCCATTCTGAGGGATTCTTTTAGGAATCTTTAAATTAACTATACAGTCAATATATCTTAAAAAACCTCGTCCCACTTGACTGAGGATTTTAATCATTTTCATATTAAAATGTCTTGTTCACTGTGTATCCCGCTCTTTTATTCCAGTTCATCCAGGTTCCAATTGTATAGGTTCAAAGAGTGAGATTTAACATCTTTGTTCGAAGAAAAACTTCCATAGGTCCAAGTTTTCTTTCATTTTTGGCTTTCTGTGACAAGCAGTCTGATCTCTTTATCCCTGTATTTGGGGTAACATTTTTGCATTGCACTTAAAACTGGAGACTATAAAGGGAGGTATCATTTCTCAGTTCTCTTTTAGCATCTGTAAAATGGTAGACTTTGTCAGTAATTCACATATGACTTACGTGATATATGTCATAAATGTTTTTATGGTAATTTCTTTAGGTTGGCATGGACAAGGCCCTTAATCAGCTTTCAGTACCCTTGGGACAGTTAAGGGAAGAAGTTATGGTATGCTCAAAACAATCATTATACACAGCTTGGTAAAATTCAGCTCACTTTCATATGCTATATAGAATGTCTTTTATACATGTTAATAATTATTATAATAAACTTCTCTTTGAAAATTGACTTCTTAGAGTGGTAGTAGGAGAAGTGTGTTTTCAAGCAGTTGTAGTAGCAGTAGATTTACATTTTCTGTAGTGCCTTTTAATGAAGAGATGAAGGATTTCTTAAAGGTGATAAATGAATGGTCTCCTGCAAGACAAGTATAGGGTGAAATATTGAACTGGTTTAATATTTGAGTAACTTAAAGATGGTAGTAAACAAATCAGGTGCAACACAGTCCTACTAAGGACTTTTTTGCTCAGTCCTGTGGTTTAAACATAAAAGATCACGCTCCTGAAGGTCAGTCTTATTCTGACTCTTCCACAGTGACTTGGTATTTAGTGAAGGGCAATTTTTGTTCATCTTGGCAGCTGGTTCAAAGGGATGTTTGCTGCATAAATGTGTCTTCAAAATATCTTAGCCTTGATGTCTGAAACAGAAAATAGGTTCACAGTCAGCATAGAGAAATATTTATTATGTGAAAAATACTGCTTAAATCTGATTTATAACTTCAGTTTCAAGACATAAAATCATATTGGTTTTATTGCTTATTTCTAGGTGAAAGGTGGTTTGTTCTCTGTAAGGTACTAAAAGAACACTTCTGGTTGAAATGATGATACTTGTGGTGGCAGTACTTTAGGAGCAGGTTATACTTTCAGTTATTTAGTCTTATTTCTGTTTTTTTCACTTAGAGGGCAGTTGATGTACTGTAGCTTTTATTCGTCCTATATTCTTATTAATCTCTCTCCAGTTTTAAGTTTAGATTTTTGAGTTTTAAGTTAAGGTTTTTTTAAACCTTAAGTGGGAAGCCAACTTTTCATACTGACTTTCTCTCTCACAGAGTCTTAAGTCATGTGTCAGTGAAGGAATTCAAGCAGTAGATGACCGAATGACTAAACAGGAAGATATTAGAAGAAAAAAGGTACAACAGACAAATGATTACCTTGAAAAGATCCTCATTAGGGCAACTTGTTTTTGCCATTAACCCAGAGAAAATGAAATTTTAAAGGTTTTAGGCTGCCTAGATGCACATTTTGCTTGTAAAAATAATGATTGAAGTTTTGGTTGACAGACTTCATTTTTACAGTGTCTAGTTGATCATAAATCTTTATTTTACTTTATTTGCCAAAAACATCTATGTTTGGTTTGGTTGGCTTTTTTCAATTACAGTTACTCATGTTTCTGCTTGTATTATATAAACTTGCTTATTATGAATGTAATTGAAATACAGGAGTTTAATTTCTATATGAGGGGGAGGAACTAACATTTGTCTTTGTGCTTAACTTGGTAAAAATCAGATAAGAACAGCTGTTCTACATCTGCGACAAACATTGTTTGTGGGGTTTTATGGACTTACGTGAGCAATACTTCAACTGAGACATGACTCAAGTATTAAGATGGAGGGAGAGAACTTAACACCAGGAGGAAAAAAAAAAAGGAAAAAAACATCCAAAATATCTTTAGGTAATGTAAATTGGGATTGAGGTCAGACATGAAAAATCTTTCTTTAATTACAGATGTGTGTCCTGAGACTTATTCATGTTATTCAGTCTGTTGAGAAAATTGAAAAGATTCTGCATTCCCAAGGCACTAAAGAATTGTCCTCATTAGAGGGAAACAGGTAAAAAATATGTAAATGTTCAGTTTTGTTTGTAATTGAGGGGACTGACTTAATTTCGTGGTATTGATGTAAATGAATTTACAAATGTTAGGATATATCTTTAGAAATGTAATTCTGATGGAATAAGTGATTGTTATTTTAGTATTTTCTCAGGTTTAGTCTTCTGCAAACTGAACAGAATACGTAGCTCAGCCTCCAAAGTTGTGAATTACTTGTGGTACTTTCAGTAAACGTGTGCTTTTTGAAGTCTGAGTTGTGAATTACTTGTAGTGCTTTCAGTAAACGTGTGCTTTTTGAAGTCTGCATGCAATAATTATTTTTTTTTCTTGGAAGTCACTAGTCCCGTCATGTCTGAAATACTCTCTGCAGTACAGTTTATCTCTATCATTTGGCAGTAAAATGGGAAATAGCTTTTCTTGTTTTCCCTGCATACATATAACTGAAAGGACTGCTGCAAGAATAGTCTGAGGCAGGCAAGCCACCCATGTAGTACTTCTGGTAGAAGGAAAGTTTGTGACAAATTCCAGTCTGACTCACAAGTTTTGGTTTTTAACAACTTCATGGAAAGTGTCTTCTCCCTCTCCCTCTGCCTTTGCTGAGGGATGGAAGATGTCTTTCAGCCAGTTTTGGAACTGATGTACCAGCTATGTGCTTGAAATAATTGACTGGGATGCAAGTGCAAATTACGCTGGAGGAAAAAGACAATTTCATGAACCTGTTTGAATGTGAGACTGTCTCTTCAGTTTAGTGCGCTGGATCAGGTGGTAATGTGTTGGGGGAGGCAGACAGAAGAATAGGCTGATACCTAGAGGGACAAAGCATATGCAAATGTTTTCAGTCAGGGTGATGCACTTTGCAGAATCATGTTTCAAAGCAAGATTGTACTCGAGTGGCTGAAAATTTGGCTAATTATATAGACCTGAGGAGGGTAGGACTCTTTCTGTAGAGATAGCTGTCATTAGTTTTACCACATGACAGAAAAAGGAAATAAGAAACAAATCTGGATGGTGAAGAGCACTTACTGCAGTATGAGCTGTAAGGCTGCCTTTTCATGTGACAATAAGCAGCACTACCATATAGAAAACAGCGCTTCATGCTGCTGAGGCAGCTTCTTATGTTCCTCTTCACTTCTGCTTCACCCATTTCGTATCTTAGTAGCTCCAAAAACAACTCTAATCATGTAGTCGCTTCCAGATCACTATTGCATGATGGAAATAATTGTAGTATCAGAATTCCAAATACTTAGATTAAACCACAAAAGTTGGGGGAGAGCATTATCTGTGTGCTGCAGATGAAAGTGAATTTGTTTGAAAGGATCTAACTGTGTATTCTCATTTTGTATCATCTCTCTTCTAGCCCACTTTTAACTGGACAGGTTTTAGAGAGAATTGCCACAGAATTTAATCAACTACAATTTCATGCAGTACAAAGCAAAGGAATGCCCCTTTTGGACAAAGTGAGACCAGTAAGTATTGCATGATAGCCAGCTTAACACTTGTAGGATCAAGCAAAACCAATATAATTGGAAGACAAATGCCAGTTTCCACAGAGTTTTATTTAATTAATTTATGGGGGAAAATGAGTTTCAAGAGGTCATTTTTTTCAGTTGACCAGAAGCATTGCTTCTTCTGAGGGTTTATGCTTTGTTTGCTAACTTCTTTAGGATAAATTACTTAGAATAAGAGTAGGAAATAACACAGACATTTTTGTCAGCCTAATGTATTCTGCAGTTTGCTTGCTGATATTGAGGTCTAGTTCTACAGATTTGTATTGGTTTTGTTAGCTGCAGTGTACAGACCAGAATATAAATGGAATGTGCCTACAGAGTGGCTGGCTTGAAGATACTCAACTTTGTCTTTTGGTGAAATTTGTTGCCTAACTGTGGCTGTTCAGGCTGGTAGGCTAATCTCCCTAATATCCTGCTTGTAATAACTGTTTACTGTAAAAGATGAATTGACCTTTTTTTTTCTTTTGTCTATTCACTGAAGCGAGGGAACAAATGAAGACTGGTGCTTAAAGGTAGATAGTATGAATAATGTGAATATGGAGATGGGGTAATGCTTTAAGCTAATTAACATGGAGCTGACGTTCTTGATGACTTTCGAGCTAGCGAGGTAGTTCATAGTTCCAGTTTTTCACTATGTATGTCTATTGGCAATATAAACATGTTTCAGCTCAAGGCTGCCATCGTACCATGTTGATTCATGGGCAGTTTACAAGACTGTTCTGGCCACTGAGTTATCAAATGCGGATAGCAACACAAGTGTGAGCAACAGGATAGTATTTATGGTGGGAGGACCTTTGTTACTTTGTCATGTGGCTTCCCTAATGATCCTTGCCAGGGCTTCTGTCCTGTACCTGTTGTTGTGAAGGGTTATCAGTTTTCATGACTAGTCAGCAATTGGGTTACGGGCTTTGCATGTTCAGAACAAATTCTGTGGCCATTTAAAGAATCATTTTAGGATGAATGGATACAATATAGCATGCAAAAGGCCAGAGAAAAAATTTGACTCGTTAAATTGGTAGTTCAGTTCTGATTAAATTAATGTGTGTTGCTGAACTTGCTTCAAATATAGGGACCATCTTGGGCCAGGAGTATAACTGCAGGTAGTATAGCAATGAGTGGGATCTAGTGGAAGAGATGTTGCAGGAGATGAGGAAAAATGGTTAGCAAATGGCAGAATATATGTTGACTGAAGCAGCTGTTTAGCAGAAGCCAGAAGGAATCTAATGGCGTGTCATTTTTTTTGTTTTTTTTGCCAGTGTCACTCAATGTCTTTGGTTTGCAGTAATTTGAGAAGTAGTGCTGGGAACACACTATCGTTTTAATTTTTGACAGTGAGGGGTAAATGCCACAGTTGTTATCCCTGGTGACTTGTTGTGAAGCTTTTGTGTATTATCACATACAGTGGTTCAGTTGCACAAGGAACAATTATTGACCTATTTCTTCAGGGTAAAGGGGACCTTAGATAAGTTACTGCATAACTTACAACATAAAAAGGAAAATAATCGCCTTTTAACCTTACTATAATAAATACTGTGTTAAAAAGCATCAGTAACCCATTAAGCTTGTGTTAATGTTCATTTAATGCTGACAGTTATCAAAACTTGTGCACTTTTCAAATGAAAATGGAAAGCTGAATTAGGTATTTCTGGAAGAATTTTCTTCAGCAGTGATGGCAACGCTTTGCTTTTGTTTTTTTATTACTATATTTTGTTTCTCTTCATAGCGTATAGCTGGAATAACAGCTATGTTGCAGCAGTCTCTGGAAGGGCTGCTCTTGGAAGGCCTTCAAACTTCAAATGTTGATATAATACGTCACTGTCTTCGCACTTACGCAACAATTGACAAAACACGAGATGCTGAGGCATTAGTTGGTCAAGTGCTTGTAAAACCTTATATAGATGAGGTAAGATAAGATCAAGAATCATAAAAAAAGGAATTGATTTGCAAACGTGCTTGTTTTTCCTGTTAACCTCCAGCTTTATTTAGCAGCTTCAAAATGCCTTTGTGGAGAGAGCAGGAGAACTGAGCACCAACACAATGTCAGTTTGTTTGTTGTCGCTATTTAAGAAAAAAGGGCAGAGGAATTCTCTATCTGCCTGTCACCCATTTCAGGTTATATCCAGTTGGGATTCTTTTTCTCACCTACATTTTTCTTGGGGTGAGGAATCCAAAAAACAAACCTTAAACCAAGCATATGACTGGCGTAAAATCCAATTTCTTCTGGACCAGGGTGCATCTGTGCGAATTGGATCAGATCTGGGGTTTGCATTTCTTGATGGCTGGCTCAGTAGCACACAAATGCAGCAAAAATGGTGCAATGCCCTTTTCTTCCCATTGTATGAAGAAGCAG
Source organism: Fulmarus glacialis (assembly GCF_000690835.1). Classification (NCBI taxonomy): domain Eukaryota; kingdom Metazoa; phylum Chordata; class Aves; order Procellariiformes; family Procellariidae; genus Fulmarus; species Fulmarus glacialis. The sequence goes on from NW_009231992.1 coordinate 7,880, forward strand.
TTTCTGCAGTTCCCAGCTGTACCAGGACATTAGCAGGAACAGTTTGTTTGAGAAGCATTTGCTGTTGTCTGGTGGGGAAAAATGTGTCAGATGGCCAGTTTCTCAATCCATGAGAAAGTGATTTTAGTAGGCCATCAGTTCACAGTAACAAGTTGGACCAATCATGAAGTACTGATTGAATTTTCTGAAATTAGGGGACTTTCTGCTAATTCTCTTGACAGTGCAACTTTTGCTGCTATCTGTAAAATGGTTCCTCACCTTTTTGTAGCACTGTTTGTTCTTACCACTTCTTCTGGTCTGAACTAGTCTATGCTACTTTTTTTCTTTTTGTTGTGGTTGATGATAATGTAATTCCTCCAAAAAAAAGCTCAGACAGTATCCTGCCACAGTAGTGTAACAGTCAGAAAGTCAGTCAGTTGTGCTCAATTTTTCTTGTATTTCAGCACACCTGCAGTTGCCACTGAAAACATTTTTAAGGGCCTACAATTATATTATGGTAACTCTAGTTTCAAGCTTCAAGTAAAAATCTGAAAATTCATTTTAAGATATTTGATAGTCGTCTGTGTTTGAAATGACTTGATAAACCAGGTTAGTGCTGAAGTGATGTTGCTATAATACCAAGACTTCTTTTGACCCTTTTCATCAGTGTGTCGGGAATTATGTCCAGGCCAGGTAACGATTCCATATCATTTCAGAGGATATTTGTTCCCTACTGAGATCTGAATTATATTTACAATATAATTACTAGTGCTAACTGATTGCCCTGTTGCAGGAAGTTTCTCTTGCTTTCAATAGATTGTCAGAGTATTTCATAAATACATTAAATTCACTGTCCTTAAAGAAGTTGTTAAACTGGGCCAGTGCCAGCGCTATAAAGTTGTTGTTCTAAAACTAGCGTTATGAATCTTCCAGCAGTATTAATTTTCCTGCTCCTGTGGGGAGGAAAAACTGTAAAGTACAAGAGCTGCCTTGGCAATTGCAAATATACACTTGCTTGAATTTATGCATGTTAATAGAAGGCAGCATAGATCTTCCCCTCATCCTTGCCTCTGTAACCCATAGTACTTTTCAGTGGCTTTGAGTCCCAAGTTATGCTATTGATGTATCTTTCCCTTTGCTGTCAAGATTTTCTTTTACTGCCATTACTCTTTAAATTGAGATATTTAATAACATTCTCTTTGCTCAGTAAACCATGAGAGGCATGTTATGATATGAGGTACTGTTTTCTGCTTTCAGCATATTTAAAACAGTTTGTTCTCCACTGGTATTTTACAAAAAAATGAGACTGGTTATAGTCTAGAATTAACGCTTTTATTAAGACCTATAAGAGCAATGTAAATATTGTTTCTAAAAGTATTGAATATGTTTCTGTAGGCAATAATACAGTTGCTTTTTCTTACACTGATGTGCCTTTCTGAACATAAATGCAGAAGTGACCTTAAGGTATTTGCTTCCTTTTTCCATTTACTGTCCATTTGCCACAGTGTTCCCAACCAAGGCAAGTGAAGAGTTGATCTGTATAACTTTTGCTGAAGGAGTTGTTCTTCTAAATCAAGATAGGGAAAAGAAATTACGTTTTTTTCACTCAGTAGTGTCTTCAGCAGCCAAGAGATGGAATTGTTACCTTTCCCTTCCCTGTGAAAGAGTAGTATGTCTGATAACACCTGAGCTGTGTGTCATTGTCAGTAGGATGTTTCTTTTCTGCTGTTGGAAAGGAAACATTTAAAATTATTCTGATTTTACTTTGTATGCATACAGAGTTACAAAGCAAAGGCAGCTCCTGGCTTTTGGATGGGAGAGGGAGTCAAGCGGTGGTGGCCTCTCCCCGTAAGGACAGACTTCTTTTGGGTGCTTCCTAATGCTGTAGCAACTGCTACAGTGGGGGACAGGTTGTCTTCCCCTCTGTTTTCTCAGTGTCTGTTCTTTCCCCACTTCTGCACTGTTCCGCTTGTTTATGTAGCAAGAGGCAAAAGTGTTCAGACAGGTGGAAGAATACCAAGAAATATAAGCTATTGTTCTTTTCCTGTATTGTCCAACTACTGTCTGTCTTCTCTTTATGGCAGAGATTATTCCTGGATATGAGGTACTGTCCTGACAGACTGCTTTGCTAGCTGTATTAGCATTGTCACAGAAGATTCTTGGCTATTGGCTTACCTGCATTTGGGTTTGGACCAACAAGCTCTAAATTTAGTAGACTTTTGACTTTATTCTGAGGTTTGATTAGCTTTTGCCAGTCACCCGTTTAACTTCACAGACTGCTTCAGGCGACAGTGATGTGTGCAGTGGGTGGGAAGCCAGACATGGTGGCTAACATTTAAAAGCAAGGAGCTCATTCCCATTCTTGTGGCCAATCTTGCCAGTTAGAGTGCTGCATTAAAGAAGTAATAATTCAAGCTGGCAAGTTATACTTGGAAACTATAATATAAAAAAGTAATATAGTGACTATCACAACATTTGGGGTTATGGTGTTAAGAGTTTTGAGTGAGTAGACTGTGAGTCTTGCATTACGGTATTTCATATTCACTTTTCTGACATTTAACACTGAACTCTTCCCGGCAGGTGATTGTGGAACAGTACGTTCAATCTCATCCTAATGGCCTTCAGGTTATGTACAATAAACTATTGGAGTTTGTTCCTCATCATTGCCGTCTCTTGCGTGAAGTAACAGGGGGAGCTATTTCAAGGTAAATATCTTGGAGTTTCTTTCGGTTGCACGAAAGTTACAGCAAGTATCAAATACTTTTGAAATGCTTTGCATAATTAGCTTCCATGTGCAAACGGCTTATCTGGCCTTTCCTGAAGATTCATAGTCAAGTTTGATTTCTCTCGTGTCTATGTTTTTCAAAACAAAACAGTGAACAAACTTTCTTGGTGCTGCGGCCCAGACCTCCAAGGGAGGGGAGGGAGAATCCTGTATTTCAGTAGTAGAATTAAGTACTGTTCATAATACAATGCGTCAGATACCTTGTTTTTTTGAATCCATGAAACATGATTGTACACTTCATCCAACGAGGAGGGCATAATAAAGCTATTAAAAAATACAAGTTCAAAAGTTACTGGGTTGTTAGTGTACATCAGAAAAGTGGGCATGATCCCCAGAGGTTTGACTGATTTATTTTAAGTACTGGAACTAGAGGTTTAATTGATTTGTGTAGTGCTTCCACTGTCTTCTCCAAAAGTGCTTAATTCCTTATGCAATTAAATTGCCTGTTTTGAAGTTTAAATAGTCTAATATTTTAAAAGTCTACTGAATTGTATCCATTTATTCATCTGTTTCCAGGCTGGTTAATATAGTAGACTGCTGTAATTAGCAGAACTATGGATGTAGCCCCTAGGGACTGCAGAATTACTTTTCTAATTAGTCATCCATTGCTGAGCTTTTTATGACTCCTAAGTTTTACTAACATTTCAATTCTTTTAATCCCTCAGCAAGTTTTAATCTTTCTTCTTAATAATGGAATGTATCCACTTCGTACTGTGGTGTACTGAACTGAATTAAATGCTTGTATCTCTTCTGCTCTCAATTTATAAATTTTCATAATCAAGGTAGCTTTTAATCTTTTGCTTCGAAGCACAATATCATGCATAAATACAGCTTGGAACAATTATGAAAAAGTTCTGCTTCTTTCCATTGCATTAGTCACATTACTCCTACTTGGTACCTCTTTGAAGTTTAGAGCTGTTAGAACTTGAAATATACAAGTAAGAATTGGCGTTCTCAGCTGAAATGTACTCATTTTCCAGAACACACTTGCAAAATATATAACTGATAAAATTTTAAAACACTTTGAGAGTTATAGAAAATACCTTGCATTTGATGAGACTGTGGGATCAGATATGAAACCTGGAAGGAAGAATAGTTTAAGGGAATCAGCGTACCTACGTAAAAAAACTTAATTGTGTTTTGTCTAATGCAGTGCATGTCTTTTTAGTTATCCCTATCTCCAAATAGAAACTTGGTGGTAAAATATAACCATGGAATAATTGCAATTTTATTTCAGTGAAAAAGCAGATATTGTTCCTGGATATGATTTCTTAGTGAATTCAGTGTGGCCAGAAATAGTACATGGTTTAGAAGAGAAATTGCCATCACTGTTTAACCCTGGAAACCCAGATGTGTTTCATGAGGTAATTAATTTTAATTTTTTCCATTTGTTATTCCTTTGACACACACAAGAATTGAATGAGTCATGTTCTCTAGCTTTTTCCCTGCTGCTTTTCCTGTAAGTTCATGATGTTGCATCCTCTGAAGAGCACGTTATCTCAAATCACTTGATTTAATTTTCATAGTAATTAATTCTCCCCTCAAGTTTGTCAGGAAAGCTCATTCAGAAGTTATTGGAAACCATTTAGTCATGTGAATTTGGGCTTAGTATTTGTTTTAGGAGTAATGTTCGTTCTTAGTTGTAGAATTGCAACATGAATGAAGGCAGGAGTGGACAACTCCAATGTTCACCCAAGACTGGGACTTCTGTATAGGAAGGGCTGTCATGTTAATTAAATACCTGGGTTACAACTTGCCCTATACTATGGGAAGGTTAAAAAAATTCTTTTCTTTCACTTGCTTGTTTTAGCTTTTGCTCTCTTTCAGTACTGCAGATTATGTTGTGATTAGAAACACAAGTTAACTACAGGAAATAAAAATACTTGCAGGCAGTGTGATAAGGTTTAGAACATAAAATAAGTATTTTCTCTGGTATCGCAACCAATTATGAAGCAAGCTTACGTTATAAAATTAATTTAAAGTACTTGTCACTCTTGTATTTTCATCATTGACAGTGCTGTTCTGCCTCTAAAATACCATCTTTTACTAATGTTGAAACAGATTTCTTGGTCTAGTATGAAGATTGGCTCTGGCAGTACTTTATTAGTATGTCACAAGTAGAAAATATGAGCTTTCTGCTTTTCTTCATGTCCTGTCTGTCTGTGTTTAACTGTGATTTCTGGAATATTTGGATTTTTTTTTTTTATTGCAGCTTGACTTATGATTAGTGTGAAACCTTTTATTTTCAAGATGGAGATGGCAGGCGGTGATAAATTGTCTGAAGGAAGCCATAGTAGGCAGATCAGGACAAATGACTTGGGGAAATGTTGGATTGCCGGTGGAGGTTTATAAGACAAATGATTCTTCCTGTGTTCGTGCAAAACTGCTTTTACTAAATACTTATGTTTTTCTTGGAATTTAAGATCTCTTTCATACAGATACATTGAATAATTGAAGGCAGGCAGGTATGACAGTGAACGTTTGCAGGGCTGGCTCTGAATAAGAAGCAAATGAAATGGATGTTAAAGAAAGTTGTGGTAATGCCATGCATATGACACTATAGGATGTTCCCCCTCCCCTATGAGAATACGTAATTTCCCATAAAGTTTCAGTCACTCTTGAAGCTTTCACCTAATGCTCTGCATACTGCAGATTGTGAGCTGTGCTGGGCTTTTGTCGTCTGTGCTGCTTGGTTTACACAAGAATGTGTTTTATCTTCAGAAAAGCTGGGTTTGCTGTTTTAAATGAATTACTTTTAAAAGGCTGTCATCTTATATTAAGCTGATATTGACCAACAGTGACATTGTGTTTATTTAAAACAAACAAACAAACAAAACCATATAAACCCACCCCCCCATGACTTTCAAGTAATCCTGTAGGAAGTCTAAAGTACTTTCGAGACTGCTTTTGACTACTTAAGTGACTCAGAGTCTAAATCATTAAAATATTTTATCTAAAAATCAATATGAAGTTGAAATGCCAAGTGTAAAAATGCTATTATGCCTATCTAAAGACTAATAGGAGTAGTTCTGAATTAAGGGGGAGGGACAGGGACGACCTTTAAAATTGTTTCTGCACTGCTGATAATCCAAGTAATGCAATACAGATTTTAGACAGTAATCTTCTATCTCTGTTTTCTAGGTTGATAGAAATGCAGAAAAGTCTTTTTCTCCAGGTTTGTTTGCATATGTATATATGTATAGGTTTAATGCTGAAAAGTTTGAATATCAATATTATCTGGTAGGAGGTTTTTAGATGTAGAGGAGGGGAATGGAAAAATTTTTTTTTTTAAATCCTGTAAAAATCAGACTGGCAGTGTTAAGCATGTATGTTAAAATAACTATTTACTTGTGCAGAGTTTTTTTTTTTAAATTGTTTCAGGTTGTTGTGCCCTTATTTCTGAGTCAGATTTGTAGATTTACAGGCATTTGAAAAGAATACTTCTTTTATCCCTAAACATTCGTTTGAGACTGTTAAGTTTAGATTCCTCTGTTTGAAAATTGCTCCGTATTGTTTCCCACTTTAGCTTCTCTTAAATAACTTTGTGCAGTCAACAATCCAATCCTGGAAGCTGAAATGAGAACCAATCTTGCAGTTAGTTCCTTCTCTTGGATATAATGTTATCGATAACTAGATAAATGTCTCTTGAGTTGTCTTCTATTTTGAAAGCGTTAGGTCTTTTCAGAGTGTTTGGTTTATATCTCTAATACTTAAGGTAGCAGAGCATTAATGGCTTGTTTGCCTTTTTACAGTGCTGGGTTTATTATTGTAAGAAAAGAGGCCTGAAAGAGCACTAATCTGTCATTCATTCTGGATTTAACTCCCATACCTTTTATGATTCCATTGTGTTACAGATACAGCCACGTTGGGAGAAAAATAGTTACCTAAAAGCTTTTGTGTGCAATTTCCAGAATACCATCTTGACACACTGAAGCTGCCATGTCACAAGAAAAATATGCTGTAATTATACCTTTAACAGAAAGTTACGAACTTACTGAGATAAAAAACACAAAAGCATGCCCATGTCATAGAATCATAGAATAGTTTGGGTTGGAAGGGACCTTTAAAGGTCATCTAGTCCAACCCCGCCTGCAATGAGCAGGGACATCTTCAACTAGAGCAGGTTGCTCAGAGCCCTGTCAAACCTGACCTTGAATGTTTCCAGGGATGGGGCATCTACCACCTCTCTGGGAAACCTGTGCCAGTGTTTCACCACCCTCATTGTAAAAAATTTCTTCCTTATATCTGGTCTAAATCTACCCTCTTTTAGTTTAAAACCATTAACCCTTGTCCTATCACAACAGGCCCTACTAAAAATTTTGTCCCCATCTCTCCTATAAGCCCCCTTTAATTACTGAAAGTCTGCAATAATGTCTCCCCAGAGCCTTCTC
>NW_009231993.1:0-9486 GCF_000690835.1 Fulmarus glacialis
TATGTTTCCCCTTTTCCAGTCAGTGGGGACTTCACTGGATTGCCACGACTTCTCAAATATGATGGATAGTGGCTTAGCAACTTCATCCGCCAGTTCCCTCAGGAGCCGCGAATGCATTTTATCAGGCCCCATGGACTTGTGCACCTTCAGGTTCCTTAGATGGTCTCGAACCTGATCTTTTCCTACAGTGGGCGGTTCTTCATTCTCCCAGTCCCTGCCTTTGCCTTCTGTGCCTTGGGTGGTGTGGCTTGAGCACTTGCTGGTGAAGACTGAGGCAAAAAAGTCATTGAGTACCTCAGCCTTCTCCATATCCTGAGAAACCACGTCTCCCGTTTCCTTTCAGAAAGGGCCCACATTTTCCCTAGTCTTCCTTTTATCACCGACATGCCTATAAAAGCTTTTCTTGTTGCCCTTGACATCCCTGGCCAGATTTAATTCTATGAGGGATTTAGCTTTCCTAACCTGATCCCCGGCTGCTCAGAAAATTTCTCTGTATTCCTCCCAGGCTATCTGTCCTTGCTTCCACCCTCTGTAGGCTTTCTTTTTGTGTTTGAGTTAGTAGAAAAGTAGAAAATAATTATTTGCTTTTTGTTTACTTTTTGAACCCCCAAACCATTCTCTTATTCTTTTCTCTTTCCTTTCATTTTTACCATTATTAGAAATGGACATTTAATGTTGATTTCAAGATTTTAATCAACTTTCAATTTATTCCAGTAAAAAGGTTTTGATTAAAATGTTTTAATCATTGTTGTGTTATCTTATAAACAGGAAGATTTGATGCAACAAGCTTAGAATTTGCTACAGGTCAGCTTCAAGCCAAAATGCAGTATTGTCAATAAGACATATAATCTCTCTTACAGTCAAATATCAGCTCAGATGAAGTTGTAGGATTCTTACCAACTTCATAGATACCTCTTGAACAATGTATACTGACAATGATGACAATCCAAATTTCACATTTGGAAGTAAGTTGTCTTAATCTGTATTAAAATGCTAATTATACGATTTCTGAAGTTGGCAGTTGTCTACATCTCCAAGGTAAACATACTTTGAAGGCTCACTACAGCTCATCAAAAAAATTTCCTTGGTGATACTGAATTCTGTGTTACAGAATAGATGTGCCTCACCATTATAAGTCAGTATATAATGTGAAATTAAACATAGTGTTTGTCTTTGAAGAGAATGCATTCTAAAAGCAAACAAAAGAAATTCTTTGTAGGTGTAATCTAAAACTCAAACAAAATATTCAAAGAAAAAAAGGATTTAATTTATTGTTTTGAAACTTTCTTTAATCAATAAAACTCTCTGCACTGTTTCTAATACATTGATTAGCATTTATAGCTTTTATGCAATGATCTGTATAAATTATATTTCTGCCTGTCAAATAATCTGTCCATTAGTACTTCAAGAAGATAACTCCACATTCCACACCATTACAACAATTGTAAAATATTGATTATTTATTGTCTTGTGTTCAGGAAGTTAAGGAAGAAAAATTAAAGGAACTACAGCCAATTTACTAGGAAAATACAATAACAGCTTGCATGGATTTTACTAACTACTAGATACTATTACCTGCAAAAAAGATGTAAGAAAGAGAACCTGGCTCTCCATCCGTATAAGTAATCTCTATCAGTATAAGTAAATCCTACACTGAATAATTCTGTTATGAAACTATGCAAAAGTACAAATTGCAGCCATATTGTAAAACTATCTTGAATAGGATGCTAGAACGATTTGACGTCAGAAGTATGCATTCATCTGGCTATTATTCTTTTGATTTTCGGGAAGTCATAGTAAATAGAAGTAAAATACACCTTAAGAAATTATCTAGTGCTTTGTCTTCCTCCAAGGATGAGACCTCAATAATTCCTGATTGATGGTTTATGTTTTAAGTTGTTGTACACGACTATACCTTACCACAGTATACCAAAGGGTTATCAGCCTTTCTCCTCTCTCTCTCTCTCTCTCTCCACCTCCACTTTTATTGCAACAGATATCGTAGGTTGTTAGGTAATACCATGTTTTCCGCTTGAACACCTTGTTACAGATTTTCATCTTAATAAGAATTGCATTCCACACCCCTACAAAACATAGAAAAATGTGTGATAAAAGAAGAAAGTAAACTAGTATAGTCAGTCCTGTTGCTCTTCCAGAGTAGAATATTTTCACGTTTTTTTTTTTTAAACTTAATTCCCTTACCAAAATCTTTCTCACATGTAGTTCTTCTACTTTAAAGATATGTTGACTGTTTACAGACATGATTAAATAACTTGAATTTATATTTATCTTGCAATATGCAGGAATTTCTGTTCAAAATAATATAAGCATTCCTGTTTACACAATCATTAAAGACAATGAGAAATTTTGTTTGAGGTGAGAAACACTAGTTGTTTTATCTCCTGAATTAAATAACTTTCCCTTGATTAATAGAATGGAGAACTATGGAGAATTTTTTTTTTTTTTTAATTTTATTGAAAACTCACGGGGAAATTTTACTGCAGGGTCAGTTTAAATGGATGATTCATGCCAGTAAGAACCAGAGTAGATGAACTGTGTGAAGGGAGCAGGTCTCCAAATAGGCCTTTTGTAGGCCCAGTGTTGTATCTCCTGGCATTTTTGCTGTTCACCATCTAAGGTCTACTGACACTTATCAGCGGTGCCAGCGACAGAGAGGACACTTTCAGGCTGTTCTGCAGCTGTATCTTTGAAGGACTGAATGTCCCAAATGGTGGTGTAGGTTGTAGGCAGAAGTGAGGGACAGAAGGTGGTAGCACTGCCCATGGTCCATGTACGCCTTTTGTGGTTCCTCCCACCTGGGATGGGATTTACCTGAGACATCAAAGGTGAGCAGGACTTCAGGCAGCTTTGGGGACTCAAATCATTCCTACCTACTTTCAGTCCAGACATGAGGGTGAGGTCCAGTCTTGACAGAGTGGATGTCATCATGGTATGTCTTATCTGGACACTTTTGTTGCATGGCACGTTTCAGAGAAAAATATCCTACAAGCTGGATTCCAGGGATAGGAGTTTAGGCAAGGAAAGGTTACCAACTTGCTCTAGAGTAAAAGGCCACATGGCCATGATCAAGAATGCTACAGCAGTCTATGCTGGCAGGAATGAAGCTGCACCAGTTGATCATGAACAGTTGATGCTACAAGCTGTAAGTATAACTGCTGCTGATACCTTCTGGGGCAGTTTAACTCAAAACATTTGAAAGCAAGATATTTAGAAGGAGCAAGAAATCTGGGTAAGAGGTCAAATGCTACTGAAAGATACAGAGAAACTCCACCTGAAAAAGTCTGATTCTGCTGTGATTAATAAATAATTATAGGGGTTTAGATGTATAATCTCAGAGCTCTGAGATATTTTTAAATGGTCTGATTGGCATTTATTACAGAAGTCTAGGTGAGTAAGAGTGTATGGGCACTTTTTATTGGGTTTTTTTTGTTGGTTTTTTTAATGGACCTCCCAAAACTGACTCCATTTGGAATGCACAAAATCCAAATGCAGGATCCTGGGGATAGAAATGTCCAGCTGGAAAGCCCTCTCTTATGTTGCTGAGTATTACTGCAATAGCACTGACTTCCAGAAAGCAATGGTGGTTTCTGCTGTCTGAAAACTCCATCCAACCCTGTTTATTACAAAACCTTGGGACCAACTGTGGCCCTATCAGTCTGTGTCATGGTCTATAGAACTGGAAGAGAATTTTTCTATTTCTTGAGCTGAACAAGGCTGATGTTAGTCCAGGGTATGGTCTGTGATAATGAGTGAAGCTATGGTATAATGGGGAAAGAAACAGATGAAAGGCTGCACATCTGTCTGTTAGAAATTCCAGGATGAATGTAGCTAGTCATTCCCAGAATTAGATATCCTCTGAATTTAGCTGAGTGGAAATGTTACAGACAAACAGAAAAACTCCCTGAACCAGTGAAGCTGCACAAATTTACACACCTATGGTAAATTTGTTCTGGTATGAAAAATTCTACTTTTAATACAGGGATGAATTTCTTGCTAGTGCTACATTAAGTGAAATTGAATTGGATGAGATAAAAAGTAGGTTGTGAATAAGAGAAAAATGCTGTCTTTTTTAGTAGTTGCTGGATGAAAAAAAGGACAGTAAGAAAAATATCTGACCTGGTGACTTGCATTGGAATGGGAAGAATCATCTTTTTGGGAAAATGAGAATGGGGAAAAAAAAAAAACCACCAACAAAAAAATGCACAGTACAGCTTTAGAAGAAAAAGTTAAGAAATTAGGAACTAGGACAGTCACTGTCTCTGCCTCGACTGAAGTGTGGTCTCTAACGACTCCAGTGACACATAATCAATTTATAAGCTTTGTTGTATTACATTTGCAGACAATGCCGATGTCAGTGTTTCCATTTCCCCTGAGAATGGGCAAGTATTATATTACATTCACTCAAGAGCGCAAATACTAGCAAATTTTGGCCACCCTAATTCACACAAAATTCATTTCTGCATAGTTCTACCTAGATATTTTGTCTATCTAATGGCTGTCTGACTTTTTTGCAATCTTTTGAGAAGCCGGTTGAAATAACAATGTGGTCAGAACTGCAAAATCAGATTCTGGAGCCTTTCACATTCTTTTCCCACTGAGTGACTTCCACTGGTCCATGTCAGCTCTCACCCTAAATTTCTTAATATTCTCAGAAATCACATGTTAAAGGAATTTCTAAACACCGCTTTCTCACAGCCCAGATATACCTCCATAACTAAGATTCAGCTATATACTTACCCTACCAATACCTTTGCTGACTCCAATGAAACTTCACCAGAATACACTGTAATGGGGGACTACACCTCTTCCTCTTTGTCTAAAAGAAGCCTGGGCATAAATAAATAGTTAAAGAACTGTTATGCATTTGGTGCCTAATTTTCAGATTTAGTGAAAGCCTGTATTTTTCAAGGATTCTGGAAAGCTGTAGGCTTCAATTCTTTCATCAGTGAAAAGGGCCAAGTACCTGTTTCACAGATAATGTATTTAAGTGTCTAAATTCCTGATCAATACCCCCTTGTCACTCATTTCTACTCCTGATCAATCACATGTTGTTAACCTTCTCTTCCCTTAACAGAATTTGTAGTAAGGGATTAGGATTTATATGGTATTAAAGGCTAAATAAACTTTTGTCAGGAACAGCAGGTGGTAAATCATGTACCCAAGTGACACTATCTGTTGATTCCTGATGCAGCATAAGTAATCTTCAGGTCTTTCAGATCTTCTATAAACGTTAGGGTTGAACTTTACTGCATTTGGGAGGGGCATAATACTGATTCGTTAAGCTTAAAATTTTCTGCTTTAGTGAGTTGCTTTAAAATTTCATTGTCCAATAAGGAATATTCCACCTAGGAAACAGTGTCTTGTTGCGGTAATTAATAGGTATATTGATCAGCCAGTTCTTTGTGCAGAGCAGAGGAAGGTGAGGAAAAGAGGAAGTCTCTCTCTCCTCTTCCATTGAAATACTGAGCATCTTTTTAATGTCTTGTCTCTATTTTGTAGAGTTTGCTTTTGAGACAAAGTTACAATTAAAAAAAAAGAAAGTACTTGCAAGTCTACTGGAGATGAAAGCAGAATGTGAGATGGGGAAGGATTAGGAAAGTTTTAATCATGAAGAATGCAGCATTTGGCATTTTGGCAGTGAGTTCTATAATACATATAATACATATAACATAAAATACCTATACATAAAATTATTATTATATGTATATAATTATATATATGAAATGTATATTAGTACGTATTGTATAATTTGTATAATAATATCACATTTGAGTGCAACAACTATAAAACATAGTGGGGAAAAAGTTGACACAACTCAATCTCTCAAAAGCAGAGAGATTTGGATGACTTGAACATGAATATTTGTGCATATGTTACTTGGGGAAGCAGGGGTTGTGATTACCCTCAAATTATATGGAATTCTGATGAATGCAAACAGTCTAATCGTGAGTGATTAATATTCATTTAGGTAACTGAGGTAACTCATGCTTCCCAGATAAACCATTGCTGACTTCTCTGTGGCAGAGGGTGAGGACCTTGAGGAAGAAATTCTGATTTTAATGATATCTTAAGTGTTACAATCATATGCAAGTTACTACATACCTGCAGAAGATAATAAATAAATACTGGAAAAGATGTTTACATTCAAGCATTTTAAGCATATTTCTCTTCCATTCATGCCAAAAGTTTAATTAATTTACAGATTCTTCAGAAGTGGAGTAAAATTTCATGGATCTGTTTCCTGTTTCCATTTAAGAAATTGAGTTCCAAATATAATTCTTAAACTTAACATGATAATAGGTGTGTCCCGCAAATGCAGGAGTATAAGAAAAACAATATCTTATTTTTTGAGCATGTGGGAACCTAAGACTAATCTGGATTTGTATTTTAACTTATCAGCTTCTCAAACTTAAAGGTAATTTACATTATCACAAAATCGGTATCTGGCTAAAACTAGAGTTTAATGGAAGAATGAGAATTGAATTTGGCTAACATGGTTTGTGCAATGGCAGAGTATCTGACAGAGTTCTGGCTCAAGTGGCCGATTTTAAGTATACAAAAGGTCCAAGGTTTGAGGAATCACAATACTGACTTCAGCAGGTTGAATCATAGAATCATAGAATCATAGAATCATTAAGGTTGGAAAAGACCTCTAAGATCATCGAGTCCAACCATCAACCCAACACCACCATGCCCACTAAACCATGTCCCTAAGTGCCTCATCTACACGTCTTTTAAATACCTCCAGGGATGGTGACTCCACCACTTCCCTGGGCAGCCTCTTCCAAGGCCTGACCACTCTTTCAGTAAAGAAGTTTTTCTTAATGTCCAGTCTAAACCTCCCTTGGCACAACTTGAGGCCATTTCCTCTCATCCTATCGCTTGTTACTTGGGAGAAGAGACCAACCCCCACCTCACTACAACCTCCTTTCAGGTAGTTGTAGAGCGCGATGAGGTCTCTCCTCAGCCTCCTCTTCTCCAGGCTAAACAGCCCCAGTTCCCTCAGCCGCTCCTCATAAGACTTGTTCTCTAGACCCTTCACCAGCTTCGTTGCCCTTCTCTGGACACACTCCAGCACCTCAATGTCCGGCTTAATCTCACTACAAGTGATGGTGCAGAAGAATTCAGCTAGAAATTAGATCCTGCTCTCAAGCAGTAGTGTAGAATCAGTGGCATTAACAGGATTTATTTATACACAAATCAAAAACTAGTTAAGGAAAAGACTGTTGTACGGATCAGCTAGTGCACAACGTGGCTCCTTAGTTGAAACTAACATTATTACGATATATTAAACTAGATAGGCGTTTGACTTTCTGCAGTTGTGAAAGACTCAGAATAAAGCATCTCTTGGAAGACGGTCTCTGAGTACAGGCTTCTGGTCACCGTAATACACATGATCCACATGTGAGAGCAGGATTCGCTTGTCTTCAAAAGAATCTCATTGAACTCTGACTTAGCAAAGTCAAGAGGTGGAAGTCAGCCTCTTCGTTTTGAAAAATTGGCCCCATGGGTTTTTATTCATATTTTAAGATCTACACAACTGTTTGAAAAAAGAAGAGGTGAGAAGGGCAGGAAACCTTCTTTTTCTAAAGGGTTCTTATAGCTATATCCAAGACTTCAACAATAGAAAAGACGAGAGATAGGATGCCCCTGACTGATAAGGCTCTTCCTTTCTTTTACATAGTTTCCAAGTAATGTAAAAACGAGACCCACGGGTTCTTAATTCTTTGGGACACCTTTTGAACTTACGATGTTAAGATCATGAACTTTTAAACAAGATGTGTAACAACTATGCTGAAAAATATATTTTGGTGATGTTTCACTATCCTCCCTTAACCATGACTGATAATGTGAATGTACTGTTTATTATCTTCCTCTTCTTGAAATTACTTTTTCAGTTAATTTTTTTCTAGTTGCCATGGAGTATTTAAATTTCTTCTTTGCTCCATTTAGGTATCCTGTTTTATGGAGCTGCTTATAAATGTTATATGATGAATAACCAATACTTAAGAGCTTGCTTACAGTTTTGTCCCAGGACCCTCTAATCAAATTTAAAACAACAAGTCAGTCACAGTGACTACATCTGATCTCTCTAATTACTAAGTTTCCTGGGAGCAAGCAGGAAACCCCCATTCCTGAAACCCCCATTCCTGTGGTAGGGAAACCCCATCACATCCCCTATGAGCTGGGAAGCTTTACCCTCAGTCTCCTTGAAAAAGTCCCTCTAAGTCTGACTTCTGTGAGAGCACCTTTCTGAAAAGTATTCATTTCTCCATCTTTCACTGGGCTAGAAAACATGTACATAAACCAGCTAGGAATCAGTCCTCCGAGCTTGATTTTTGTCCTGCCTGTTTGCTCATTTTTATTCGAATGGGC
Source organism: Fulmarus glacialis (assembly GCF_000690835.1). Taxonomy (NCBI): domain Eukaryota; kingdom Metazoa; phylum Chordata; class Aves; order Procellariiformes; family Procellariidae; genus Fulmarus; species Fulmarus glacialis. Next base: position 8,398 of record NW_009231993.1, read on the forward strand.
CTACGTGCTCTTGTGGGTCTCAAGCAGTCTCATAGGACTTGGTACAAGATATGTTAGCTAAAGTCTTTTTATTGAGAGCTATATAGTCCAGAGCAATGGTTATAAGTGTCTACAGGGAAAAAGAACTATTACTTTAGACTTCTGGGACGTGGTCTTTACCCTACTGAATTTTTGGAGGGATTTATGTCTCTTAGATTTTAAACAGTTTTCTGCTGTAGTGAATAGACTTTGTTGTCTGTAATCAGAGCCCAGATCTCCAACTTCCTTATTTTAAAAGACAGAAATAATAAATTCTGTTTTGCGTATGTACAGGACATAATCCCTTCAACTAGAGACAAAATATAACTGTATGTTTAATGGGAGAAGACGGGAGAGAAGGGGCAGGAAAAAGGAATTAAGTGACATGATCCATGGAAGTAGAGAATGAAATGAGATTCTATTAAAACTAACAAGTTAAAATACCAAGCTGCACTTGTCTTTCCAAAAGGCTAGATTAAAATCAGAATCAAGTTTATCAAGCTCCCAATTTCCTTTACAGGATGGCTTCCCTCCATGGACTGATCTCCCTGGATACATCATGTCTGAGGTAGTGTGCTGTGAAAATACCAATTTCAAGCTGTTGTTGGATTTCTCTGTTGGCAACATGAAATTTTCAGTGGAAAACGCTTGCTTTAAGATAGTTGAATGAACCTTCAGATTTCCCCTACATAAGCATAGTCTGCCCAGACTGATGTTAATAAACTCCTTGGAAGGAGCCTCATCCTGCAGACTCCCAAAGAGAATGACATTTCATGTGCCTGACTGAATTTAGGCAAGAGGCTTTATCCAGGACACAGCCAAGAGAAGATCTTGTCTATTCTATACTTTCATGACGACGTTATCTTCGTTACCCATATAACTTTTATTGTTGTTGCTGTTGTTGTTGCTGCTGTTACTGACTTAGAATTTTATGTCATAAAACTCTGAATTTTATGGGATCCATAGGAGTACTGAAAAACAGACTTCCAGACTTTGGGGTATGATGGGGCAAGCAGCATTGGTGCCGGTGGGATCGGCAGCGGAGCGCTCTAGCGCGGTGCACTGGGGGGT